>NC_081557.1:146012745-146258466 GCF_022355385.1 Mustela nigripes | reverse complement strand
ATTCCTTCTTTCTTTCCAGTAGGCAGAATGGAAAAAGAAAGCTTGGCTATGGAGGCAGACAAATTTATAGCCACAGTTATAGAAAGTTGAAGGGTTCCCATCTTAAGAATCAGGAGCCAAATGTCTTTTTGCTGTCTAAGACTACCCAGTGTCACCATGTTTTCTCTAGCTATCCAATAAGCAGAGTTCACATTTAAATGACTTTTTTTTTTAGCAGAAATTTTATCAATAGTTCTTTTTTCCTAAATTATCCCCAGAAATCTGTATTTCCTGGAGGAGTAGAGGGGGCCTAGTATAAACCTTTACTTACATAAACCTTTAATTACATAAGCCGGGACTCTTAGGGACTCAGGGAAAAAAATCAAAGGTTGAAAAGCTTCATAGCACATAACACTCTGAAACTAATCTTTGGGGATCAAAAATGTACATTTTCTGAAGGAGACAAAATGATACATCTAATAGTAATTACCAGCAGGTTTTATTTTAAATATGAGCTAATATTCATTGAAAGAAGACTTCATCTTTCATACCCTTTTATCACATTTTTTTTCAAAAGCTACCCATTCTGAGAAAACTCCTATTTTCATATCTATCTAAGATAGCTAGTGAACTTCTTTTATTGCAGAGCCCTTGCTAAAGACTGAGATATGAAGGATCTGCTACTATGACATTGTTAGAAACCCACAACCAAAGGACTGGGACATTGACCAAAAGGAGATGAGCCATCTAACTGCAGGGAAGCATTTTTCTCAGTGGTGGAAGGCCCCTGGAGGCAGAGGCTGTGCAGACAAAATTGGAGATATGCTTACAAAATAACTGCGTGAGAGCCTCAGCCTCTGTCATCATTCCCAGTGTGTTCAGGACCACAGAGTGGAGCAGCAATTCAGTACTGATGCATTTGCTGCCATTTGAGCCACTTAGCAGTAGCATTAAAAAGATTAGGCACTTACTGTCAACAGTAAAGAGAAGGGAAGGGGTGGGCAGGAAGAAGGAAGGTGACTTCAGATTTCGGTGCATGCTTCCAAAGCACATTTCCCCTGAAAAGATTCTTATTTATTTTCTTATCCAGTTCATAGCCAAGTGCTAAGCCCGCTGGGCTTGGTCAAATGAGCCTGATCAAAACACTCAGGCATCATCAGGCCATGGGGGTCTAACCCTGATGAGTGCGGGAAAAGAAGACATATAAATGAAACAACTTAAAAAAAAAATTCTGGACAATAGTTGAGGAAGTATTAAATTGTAAGGAAGTGACAAATGCTATTGGAATTCAGTAAATAGATGAAGCCCAGTGGCTTTGAACTTGAAGGGGAGATAGTGGAAGGAACACGTCTTGAGGAAGGGGACAGGGATAAGACCATTAGAAAGGAGAAGGGAAGTGTGTAAGACTGCTGTAACCGGAGCAAGCAATGGGAAGCAATGGCGGTTGGCTCACTGCTGGGGCTGCTGCAGATGTGACCTGGAGAAAGGGAATGAGGGATGAAAAGGATCTGAGGCAAAGTCCTGACCTGAGCTTCAGCTTCCTAGTTTAATCCTGTCCTTTATGATTGATTAATTCAGTAATTAATGAGTATATAATTCAGTTTCTTATTACTGGTTCATTGCACATTCATTTTCCTTATTAACAAAAAATAGAGGAATTCTAGAATGTTCTCTGATTCAATGTGCCTGCATGTTAAGGCAGGCTATTGATCAGAAACCAAACAAAGAGAGGAAAACAGGTGAGAAGATAAAAGATGCACCCTTGTGAGCGATGAGACCACCACCTGTGGCCAGGACTGGCTGAGTGGGGCCCCGGCGTCATGGCATGCGGCGCCAGCCTCTGGGTTTCCTCATTAGTTCTTAGACCAAACAGGAGAATTATGTCTTGGCACCTTGAGAAGTCATGTTCTTCTGGAGCACTGTAGTTCTGAGTATTTAATCAGTGACAGGTGAAGGGTGAGAAAGCTGTCTCCAGAGAGCTGCTGATAGTTTGCCTGTATCCACTAATTTCTCAAGCCTACTCTATGGCAGTGAACTCAGCACCACAAATTGACCAGCTACATCCACTGGCATGATTTGCTGTCCTAGCAAAGCCAAGCCAACCTATTTCCTTACTCTTTAAAAGAAAGAAAAAAAGAAAACCCAAAACTTTATTTTTCCACTGAAAAATTTTTCCACTGAAACATTTCTTTCACTGTAATTTCTATATGTTCTTATGTCTTGTAATTTGATATATACTCGCATAAGTCATTTCAAATCTTTTTTTGAAGGAAGCAAAATATAATAGTCCCTTTTCTTTGGTTTAAATAAGGAATTAGGAGTGGGGGAAAACCCCTAGGAGATACCATCTAGAATATAGGAGCAAGAGATAGGATTAAACCAACCCCTGTGATCTGTTTTTAAAGGCTTTCCAAGAGAGTAGCATGTCTCTCTGTGATATTTTAATATTTACTAGGGCTCAGTGTCAGGAATTTCTTTACGTTTTACCTAAATTCATAGTTTGAGTTTTAGCAAGAGTTCCTCTTTTGCTCATCTCAGGGGTGTTCTCTCCCCCTTGCTTCCAGATCTTAGTCGTCCCTAAAAAGCCTCAAAGCCATGCATGGGGGATGCTCCCACCATATCTGGTAAGTCCCTGTAGACCTCGGCCCTGGGTGTGGTAGGCACAAATCTTGAGGGGAGGCTGAGTGATTGGTGTGTGTGTGGACTCATACCTGAGGACTATCAGCCCCATTCACCAGATGGCTGTTGGCTGGCCACTAGGGGGTTCTGACGTTTGGAACAGGTAGGTGGTTCTAGGCCTGGGAGACGCTGTTATGTTGTCCTCCGGCCACTGTAGGGCTAAGGTTAGGTCTGTGGGACATTTGGACCTTTGTGGATGCCCCTTTCAGGTCATGTATTCCAGCCCTGTGTTCTCCTATGAGATCAGTCAATCAGGGTATCAGTTACACTTCCATCACCTACACTTTCTCTCTAGCCACCTCGTTGTTTTCACACCCTTCCGCTTTAGACTTTTATCCTCAATCATGCAAAGCTCATAAAACACAGGGACCATCTCTCTACAGGAAAGCAGAACTACTTCTTAGAAACATCAGACTAATTTCTTAGAAACTCTCCCGGAGGTAAGAAGAGCAGCTTTCATTACATCTTGCTGAGTCACTCCTCAAGGAAGGAGAAAGTAATTTTCCCAAAGAAGGAAAAGGACAACAGATACACACCCCAAGTAAGGCTCTTATGTTCTGACGCCCGTGGGAGATGAAAAGAATTGAATACCATTCTGATTGGGTTGTAACAGCACATCACAAGCTTGGTGATGATTATTAAAATCATAAAAATGGTCTCCTTTTTCTGGCCACAACAGGCACAATCCTTTTAACCTTTTAAAAATGAAATATTTTCCAAACCTAGCCATCTTTATTGTTTTTCCTGTGTCCTTCATCAAGTCCTCACACCTTTCTTTAAAATTAGGCTCACCATTCAGGATTCAGGGAAGGCTCTTTTTTTTTTTTTTTAATATTTTATTTATTTATTTGACAGACAGAGATCACAAGCAGGCAGAGAGGCAGGCAGAGGGAGAGGAGGAAGCAGGCTTTCCACTGAGCAGACAGCCTGATGCCAGGCCTGATCCCAGGACCCTGGGATCATGACCTGAGCTGAAGGCAGAGGCTTTAACCCACTGAGCCACTCAGGCACCCCGGGAAGGCTCTTTTTGATGCAGTCATATCAGAGTTTTAAGTGGTAACCACTCAGCCTTTACAAAATTTAGTTTCCTAGTTTTTATAATTGTACTGCTTTGCTAAGTCATGCTCGGCTTTGCTCCATGTTATCTGGAGAGCCAGCCCTTCTCCAAGGCACCAGCATTTCAGATTTTTTTATTCTTTCCCTGTAATAAGTACTTCCCTGGGTTGTAATTGCCTGAGCATATGGTTGGGGAGAAGATGATGAAAGGATACATCACAGGCCAATCCAAATCACTTATCCTTAATCCATTCCTCTCTTCCAGATCACCAGGGAGTAATTTCTCAGGCAAGCTCTCTTAGCTCTATGGATGCCACATAATTGTTTTCAGCCAATCTGCATTTCCAGTACCAACACAGCTCCCAGGACTATTATACAGGGACCTCTTTGCCTTTTTCTGGGTCACAAGCACGGTTGTTGTTCTTTGACAAGCAGCTTCTGGCAGAATACTGAGATGCTCGTGGTGGAAAAGCCTACCCCTTAGGAAAACTACCTTCCAGATGCTAGACCTCTATGCTGCTGCCTTAGGTCAGTTTGATGGCTTTTTGGTTTCTATCCTGGGACGCTATCCATTTTAGCCCAAATATATATTAGACCTTAAGTTACATGAACTCTGTCTTAAAGATAGCTTGGTCAAATAGATGTTCAATGCCTCCCACAACAAGAAGTCTGAGGGTGGGTGGTTGGTGGTATTGGTTTGGCTACTCACCAGCATCTCTAGGGCCCTAGCTCTGCCCTTTTTACTTCTGCTACCTTTCAGTCTCACATCTTTGGTCTCCTGGGGACAAAATGGGATCTATGGCTCCACATGTGGTGTCAGTGATGTATGGGTGGGAGGTTGGAGGAGAGCTGAAAGTCTGCAACTCCCTCTTCTCTCTTCTAGAAACATGAAGCTATCCTTCACTGGCTACCTCTTTGGCCACACCTATGCAGATAGGAGAGTGAGAAAGAGATGAAGTTTTCCAATCCTGATTGTGGAGAGAGGCACGAGAGAAAGGGGTCCAAACATCCAACCACCAGTGCTACCCATCATACCAGAAGGCCTTCCAAAGTTGTTATTTAGGGTGGTCCCTACACGGTAACTTTGTCAGCTCCTTGCTGTTGAGGAACTCCTCAAATTAGGAGGCTACGTCTGTCTTCACTACTGAAGATGAAAATGCCAGAGACCCACTTTCCCAGATGTCCTTAAATGAAGGTGATAATCTGAGAGGGAGAGGTGGTGGGGCAGGGAAGAAGCCTGTGTCCAGCTGTACTTGAACCCAGACTTACCCCCACCCCTCACCAAAACTGTTCGTTTACATGGGTCGGTATACAGGGATCATCACACTTCTTCCCTTAAGACAATTTGAGTGGAGTTTTCTGTCACTTGAAACCAAAAGCATACTAGTTAATACATACTAACAGTAACCTTTTTCTGATATAAAATAATAAAGGTACTTTCACTCGTATTCTTTCTGTTTCTAACAACTTCCTCAGCTTGCAAAGACCACTTAAAACCCCCAATCCCTCTTCTTTTTATAATCCCTTATTCCCACGCCACTGTAAGATCATGTTTGTGCTGCCTTAAGGACTTTTTTCCCCACAAGATAAATCACAGTGGACATAAATTACACTTACAGTAAAGTTATTTCAAACTTCTCTTTCCCCACCCCCATATTCAGCACTTTCACATATTTACATTGTTCCAGAGAATATTTGGAGGATGCAGTAGCCAGTTTCTAAGACAGTCCTAGTGACCCCACCTCCTGATAGTCATACCCTTGTGTGCTTCTTTGTTACATTGACCCAGGTTGGTCTGGTAGAGCATCTATGGAAGATTGGCACATCCTTTCCAAGACATGGGTATGAAAGACTGGAGCTTTGGACTTGGCCTTATCCTCCCCCCTTCCTCTTTTTTTGGGGAGAGCCAACTGCCATGTAGGCATCCTGGAAAGAGCCTAAGGTCTCTAGTCAACAGCTGTGTGAATGAACTTGCATGTGGAATCTCCAGCTCCAGCTGGACTCAGATGATTGCAGCTTCTGTTGACACGTGGACTGTGGTGTCCTGAAAGACCATCCTGAGCCAGAACCATAGCTGGTCCCAGGTTCGGGGCCCACAGAAACTGTGAAAAAGTAAATATTTGTTTTTCTGAGCTGCTGAGCTTTTGGGTGATTTGCTACATAAGCAATAAGCAAATAACATAGATGGCTTAATTTAATTGACAATGCAAGATTAAAAAAATTAAATAACTGCTAAATGAAATGGGACAAAAGAAAATCAGAATAGGGAAGAGAAAATGGAGACAGAACTGAAGTATGAACACAAAATGCATGCTAACATGTCCCGATACTTTTCTAGAAGTGGTCCACTGATTTGTCCCAAAGATTTTGGTGGTCAGTGCCAAAAGAGGCAGACACAATCAGTACAATCCAGAAAGAAACTTCTTCAGTAGTCTTTCATAAAAAGAGCATTGTGCAAGATTGTGAATAAATTGTTTCAAAACACTTTTTTCCAGTAGAAACAAATTTGTTCTTATTTAGAGTAATAATGTCTAATAATGGTATAATCTGTAGGAAATAAAATTTTCCCCTTAAAAAATTGGATAGACTTCATTCTAGATCCAGTAAAAATGGATATAAAGCACTCACCATTATAAAAAAAATTGGTGAGTCAGAGCTCTTCAATAGGCACCTTTTAAAAGGTCAAATATTTAATTAATTGTTTAATATGAGACTGCATTTTATGGCCCAGTGAGAGGTAGGGCCTATGATCATTACACAGTTGGATTTGGGTTATAAATACCTGGAAAATAAGCCTCCCAAATGTTCTAGAATCTGCTTTCATGTATATATAAGAAAAATGCAATGAGAAAAAGACATCTCTCTAATCACTTCCCATGTAGAGTTCTTAGATCTAAGTCTTTTTGAGAATAACATACATTTGCACATACAATTCAATATCAGAACGTTGGCGGCGCTATAAACATGAGAATGAATCTGCAACAATATGGATGAATGAATTAATTAATTAATTAATAGGAGTTGGCTTGAACCAGCTCACTTCCCGACTCTGATCAGTGACTTCATGCTGGGAGCCTGCAATCACCCAGTTGTTGAAACTTTGCCAGAACACTGCTGGATGAATTTCCCCAATAGAGTGTTGAGCATATGAAGCAAAAGAGTACATACAATGTGGATCCATTTATAAATAAACTACAAAAATAGGCCAAACTGATCTGTTCTTGTTGAGGTTGGGAGGGAGAAAGGCTGGTGAATGGAAGGGGGGTGAGGTGGGCCCTGGAGGTGTTGGTGAGATTTTATTGCATGATTCGGGTGCCGGCATCTTGGATTTATCCACTTTTTGAAAATTCATAAATATGTATTCTTACAAGTTGTACATGTTTCTGTATGTGTGTTCTCCTTCAATAAAAAGTTGAAATTTCTCAAAATAAGCAAGCCCATTAGATTAAAAATGAGTAAACAAGATAAAGAGTTATAGAACAAAGACAAAGGACCAAGAAGTATAATAGAAAGCAATGAAATCTGGGAAAAGCAAAACCCTGCAAGAATTGGCTGTTAGGGTGTTTGGCACGTTGTAGGTATTATTATGTTTACATGGATTCAATGAACCAATGAACGTTGCTCTTAAAATCTTCCTCCAATCAACTCTTCAAATATATTATTTCCAATATTGTTATAGAAGCTCTTTTTAAAATTGTTTTATCAACATAGAAACATTTATTTCCTAGTTAAATATTAAAAGAGTATCAATTCTCTTGTTACATACACTTTTTTGAGATCACACTTGACTTTGTGACATACAGCATGGGACAGGCAAAAGGAATGACGAGATGCCTGGAAATAATTTGAAACAATGCTTTAAGGTATGAGATAGCAATTTCCTATTTTTAAGTAAAAGAGACTGAAAGAGCCTCTTGTGTATTTACTTAGCCCAAAGTGACACATATGCAAGTGATTCCTTATGCCACCTGTTGGGGATGGGCCGATTAGACTTTTTAGTCCCACGAAGGGTCACTTACTTGGTTCTGTGAAAGTTCAGTAATTCAGGTCCATTACAAGAGTAGCTTTTGCAGCTGCCCTCTAGAATTTATCAGTTAACAATAGTAGGAGCTTTTATTTTATTAGGCAAATGAAACAAAATAAAAATATTTATTCATATAATAAAGTATAATGTAGTAACAGACTATATAGTATGATACCCTATACTCATTTTCATCTCTTTATCTAAACATCTAAGATTTTACTATAATCAAAAAGATTGCTTCAATGAAGAATGAGTTGGACTCTATTACATACCTTTCAGGAAACCCTCTGTAAATATTCCTAGCAACTAAGCTTCCGATAAATATTGACTGATTGTGAGTTTAGGGTTCTCCTTCCAGTAAATAGTTAGATTGCAGCTCATTTTTATTCCTGTTTATTTGGCAGCCATAGGATTTTTTTTTTTTTTTTTTTTTTTTTTTTGCAGTTGTAACTACTTGTTAAGGACTTTCAAGTGGATAACTAAATGAAGGGGATAGGCAGAAAATATCTTTGAGGGCATCTATACCTATCTAATTATTAATTTTTTATTGACATATAAATACACAAATTGCATTAGATTCAGGTGTATATCTTAGTGGTTCAATCTTTCTATACATTACAAAATGATCCCCACAGTAAGTCTAGTTACCGTCTATCACCATACAAAATTATTATATTATTGACTCTATTCCCTATGATGTATAAGACTTACTTACTGTTGACCTTTGAACAACACAGGTTTGGACTGCACAAGTCCATGAATACATGAATTTTTTTTTTATAAATAAAGTACAGTGCTGTAAATGTATTTCCTGTTCCTTGTGATTTTTTTTAACAGCATTTTCTTTTATTTAAGATTTTTTTTTTTATTTGTCTATTTGACAGAGCGAAAGAGGAAGAGAGAGAGAGAGAACACAAGCAGGGGCAGCACCAGGAAGAGGGAGAGGGAGGAGCAGGTTCCCTGCTTAACAGAAAGCCCGATTCGAGGCTTGAATCTAGACCCTGGGATCATGACCTCAGCTAAAGGCAGACGCTGAACGGACTGATCCACTCGGGTGCCCCTAACATTTTTTTTTTCTTTAGCTTCCTTTATTATAAGAATACAGTATATAATCCATATAACATACAAAGTACGTGTTGACTGTTTATGTTATCAGTAAGCCTTCTGGTCAGCAGTAGGTTGTGAGTAGTTAAGTTTAAGGGGACTCAAAAATTTCAGCAGATTTTTGACTACATGGGGGGGGGGGAATCAGAGCTCCTAATTCCCATATTGTTCAAGAGTCAACCATATTTTATAACTGGAAGTTTATAGCTCTGAACCCCCTTCATCTAATTGGCCGGTCCCCAGTCCCTCCACCCTCTGGCAAACACCAGTTTGTTTCCTGTGTCTACGGGTCTGATTCTTTTTGTTTTGTTTGTTCATTTGTTTTGCTTTTAGATTCCACAAAGAAGTGGAATCATATGGTATTTGTCTTTCTCTGCCTGACTTATTTCACTTAGCATGATGTCCTCTAGGTCCCTCAGTGCTGTTGCAAATGGCAAGATCTCATTCTTTTTTATGGTTGAAGAGGAAGCCCTCTGATTTAACAGCCAGAAACACTGGAGGTCAGATAGGCATCTAATTGGGAACGTTAAAGTGCATGACAAAGCTCTTAAAATCTAATCTTCATAGGAAAGTGGCCCCTAAGTGCTGTGATAATAAATCTAAATTCATGTACTCTTCATTTGAGAGTTCCAATATTTTCTCTATTGCTTGACTGATTTAAATTATATGTGAAGAATATACAATACAAAAACAACCCTTTATTAGGCAAGATTTAATTTATTTCTGGGCTTAATATCCGTAAAGTGGAGATAATAAAGCAAAGGAAAATTATGAGCTCAAATTAAAATATATCAGTAATGTATCTTTGTATCTTGCAAGAGAGAGACTATCACCTCAGGGAAATGTCATTGTATTTTCATTTTTTCTGACCGGAATTTCTTTGGATTTCATTCAGTCAAAAATTTGCATAGAATCCCTACTTTATTAAGCTCTCACATACTAAGGAGGGTATGAGAATAGTTCAGGGTATAATTTTTGTGGTCCATAAGTTTCCCACAATTTGTAGGGCAGACAAGTACACACATGTGAAATGAGCATGTATATCATACAATGGGCCTCCTGGCACAAGAGTACTATTGGAATTTACTTGGTATAGACATACCTCAGAGATGCTGTGGGTTTGCTTCCAGACCACTGCAATAAAGTGAATATCACGATAAAGCAAGTAAAATGCATTTTTTCGTTTCCCAAGGCATATGAAAGTTTCGTACACTATACTCTACGAAGTATACAACGGCATTCTGTCTAAAAGATAATGTACTTACCCTAATTAAAAAATACTTCATGACTAACAAATGCTAACCACCATCTGAGCTTTAAATGTGTCCTATCCTTTTCCCTGGTGAAGGGTCTCATCTCAATATTGATGGCTGCTGATGGATAAGGGTGGTGGTTGCTGAAGGTCAGGATGGCTGTGACAATTTCTTAAAATGAGACAGTGACGATTGAGTCTTCCTTTCACGGACAATTTCTCTGTAGCACGTGATGCTATTTGATAGCATTTTACTCCCAGAACTTCTTTCAAAACTGGAGTCAGTCCTCTCAAGTCCTGCTGCTGCTTTATCAAACAAGCTTACGGAATATTCTAAATCCTTTGCTGTTACTTCAACGATATTAACAGTATCTTCATCAGGGATAGATTCCAACCTCAAGAAATCACTTTCTTTGCTCATCTGTGAGAAGCAACTCCTCATCTGTTAAAATTGTACCATGAGACTATAACAATTCAATCACATCTTCAGGGTCCATTTCTGATTTTAATTTTCTTGCTACTTCTGCCACATCTGCAGTTACTTCCTCCACTGAAGTCTTGAACTCCTCAAAGTTATCCAGGAGGGATAGAATCAATATTTTTCAAGCTCCTGTTAATATTGACATTTTGATCTCTACCTGTGAGTCATAGGTGTTCTTAATGGTATCTAGAATGGTGAATCTTTTCTGAGGGTTTTCAATTGTCTTTGCCCATATTCCATCAGAGAGGTCACTATCTTTGGCAGCTATAGCCTTATGGAATGTATTTCTTAAATAATAAGACTTGAATGTTGAAATTACTCCTGGTCCATGGGCTGCAGAATAGAGCTTATGTTAGCAGGCATGAGAACAACATTAATTTCATTTTCTGTACCCATCAGAGCTCTTGGGTGACCAGGGGCATTGTAAACAGTAATATTTTGAGAAAGGTCTTTTTTTCTAAGCAGTAAGTCTCAACAGCTTAGAATATACAATAAACCATGTTGGAGACAGACATGTTGTTATCTGGACTTTCTTGTCTCATAGAGCACAGGCTGAATAGATTTTTTTTTTTTTTAAAGATTTTGTTTATTTATTTGACAGAGAGAGATCACAGTAGGAGAGAGGAAGGGAAGAGATCACAGAGAGAGGAAGGGAAGCAGGCCCCCTGCTGAGCAGAGAGCCCGATGCGGGACTCGATCCCAGGACCCTGAGATCATGACCTGAGCCGAAGGCAGCGGCTTAACCCACTGAGCCACCCAGGCGCCCCGGCAGAATAGATTTTAGCATAATTCTAAGAGCCCTAGGATTTTGAGAATGATCAATAAACAGACTTCAACTTAAAGTCACTGTTATTTTCCCCCTAACAAGGAGAGTCAGCCCGTAGTCTGAAGCTTTGAAGCCAGGCACTGACTTCACCTTTCTAGTGATTAAAGTCCTAGATGGTGTCATCTTCTAATAGAAAGTTTTTTCATCTACAGTGGCAATCTGTTGTTCAGTGTAGCCACCTTCATGAATGATCTCAGGTGGATCTTCTGGAGAACTTGCTGCAGCTTCTCCATTAGCACGTGCTATTTCACTTTGCACTCTTCTGTTATGGAGATGGCTTCTTTCTTTAAACCTCATGAACCATCCTTTCTCAGCTTCAAACTTTTCTTCTGCAGCTTCCTGGCCTCTCTCAATCTTCACAGAAATGAAGAGAGTTAGGGCCTGGCTCTAGATTAGGTCTTAGTTTAAGGGAATGTTGTGGGTGCTTTGATCTATCCAGATGACTCTAACTTTCTCTCTATCAGCAATAAGGCTGTTTTGTTTTCTTAACATTCATATGTTCATGGGCATAGTACCTTTAGTTTCTTTCAAGACCTTTTTCTTTGTACTCACAACTTGATTGACCAGTGCAAAAGGTCTAGCTTTCCACCTGTCTTGGCTTTTGACATGTCTTCCTCACTAAGCTTGATCATTTCTAGATTTTGCTTTAAAGTTAGCCCACCACTAGTTTTGGTGACAAGTAAATGTGATGACGTGTCTTACCCTCTTTAAAAAAATGCCTGAGTTGTGGGTTTAAGTGGAAAGAGTCTAACAGGATGCTATGCCTTACCTGTTGAGAAACAGAGAATACAGTTGAATTAGGGCCCTGTTAGGAACAAAGTTAGGAACTTTTAAAATTCAGCTTGAGAAAGAACAAGATCTTGACTGAGATGTCATCTCTGCACTAGGCGTTAAGGAGGCTCTGACCAAGGATATAGAAGGTGCTTGGGAATTAGGGGAGAGCATCTTTTGTGAGGAGGGAAATGTTCTTAAAGAGAAGCTATCTGTCCCTCTTACACCCTGGTTAGGAAGATCCTTGGTTGGCAGACAACTTAAGTTGACTTGTTAATTTTGTGAGTATAGAAAGAAGGTGCTATTGACATCTGTATGAGTTTCCTATTGCTGCTGTGACAAATTACCACCAACTCTGTGTCTTAAAACAATACAAACGCATCATCTTATAGTTCCAGAGGTCAGAAGTCCAAAACAGATCTTAGAGACTAAAATTAAGAGGTCAGAAGAACTATACTCCTCCTTGAGTATTTAGAGGAGAATTTATCTTCTTCTTTTCTTTTCCATTCCTTACCTCTCCAGAATGTAGAGGGTGCTTTCCTTCCTTGAGTTCTGCTCCTTCTTCCAACCTCAGAGTGTATAACTCTGGCCCCTGCTTTCATTGCCTCATCTCCTCTCACAGCTTTGACTTTCTTGCCTCCACCTTACAGGAGTCCTTGTGATTACACTGGATCTAGTCTGATGATTCAGGATAAGCTTCTCATCTCAAAATCTTTAACATCATCACATCTGCTAAGTCTCTTTTATCCTGAAGAGTAACATGATCATAAAAGATAAAGATCTGAACTTCCTTTGGTGGGGGGGCATTAGTCTTTTTACAAAACTTTTATACTATAAAGTTGGATGTCCCCTTAGCTAGCAGGTTTGTTGACTCATTCATGTGGTCCCAGAATTTTAGAAAAAATAGCATGGTCAGGCTGAAATTACCCTTTCAAATTCCTAGTTTTAAGTGATGCAGATTACAGAGCCTACCTGCTCTACAGCCCCAGAATTGGGTTAATAAGGAATGGATGAGACCAAGTTCACAAGGACCAACACAAGGTGAGGCAATGTGGTTCAAATGCTAGAGGAATGTGGCATGGGGCAGTTTGTTGGTAGAGACAGCCTGAAAATGTAGTGAATCTTGCAAGGGTCCACTGATTGTATGGGATTGCACACTAAGTTGGCACGGTTTTGGGGGGCTTCCATTTATCTACAGAAGTCTGGAGATGATGATCCTGGTCAGTGGTAATTATCACCAGAATGAGAACTGCTAACCCTCACTGACATAAGGTTACTCATGACCAATAAAGAAAAACAGTCAACTGACCATGAAAGAAAATGGTTTTTCCTCCTCACCTCCCCAACACCAGAGTAATACACATGAGAAAGAAAGGAGTTGGAAAGAGCAGATCATTCTTTTTTTTTTTTTTTTTAAGATTTTATTTATTTATTTGAGAGAGAGAGAGAGACAGAGAGACAGAGATCACAAGCAGGGGGAGGGGCAGAGGGAGAAGCAGACCCCTCGCTGAGGAGGGAGCCCAATGTGGGGCTCGGTCTCAGCAACCTGGGCTCATGACCTGAGCTGAAGGCAGACGTTTAACTGACTGAGCCCTCCAGGACCTTGAGCAGATCATTTGTATACTCTTTCCCACTCCACTCCGGATTCAATCCTCCATAGGTGAGGTGAAGGAGGAGGGGATTTGAAGTCAAATTAATTCAGATATGAGATTAAAGTTTTAGAACGATCAGTACTAAGTCTCAGTAACTAAACTGCAATAGTCAGTACTTAAAAAAGTGAAAAGTTATAGAAGCAGACTGAGATACCTATTTGAGTTTGGTACTTGGGCAGGAAGTTGAAAGGTAGAAAGAATAAAGTCTTAAACATATACCCCAATGTGGTGAGATTCCTCAATTAAACTGGTCACAGAAGAAATTATTCTTACTGCTGTGATCAACTACCAGGGGGCCATGTAGCTAGTTGGTGCTTCTGAGAGTGGAGAAGCAATAAACTGATGAGGGGAGTGGGACCTGGGGCACCAAAAGGGAGAGGTTACTGGCCCAGAGAAATGGGCAGGATTTGGTTGGGTGGAACATTTATCTGCTTTTACTCTCTTAAACTATGAGAGTAATCCTGAAATGAGAGAGGAAATATGAAATTTTTTGAACTAAGAAAATGAAATGGATTAGTTTTGAGGGCAGGCTAATCATCCCACAGCCTAGGAATCATAGGGAGGAACAATCTTCCGAAGGTTCTGTGACTGCTGACAGCTGGGCTGCTCACCCTTGTACTAACTGATGCATCCGGGCACCACGTGAGCCATTAGGCTGTTGATCCAGAGCAGGCGGAACTCACGCACTTATCACTCATGGAAAAACCTGTCACAGTACAGGGACAAGCAGGTAGTGTGCACAAGAACAGAGTCTTTTTACTTTCCTTCTAAAATGCAGATTCCAGCTGGAAATGCCCAAATTGAGAATAAGGAATAGCAATAGTTCATAAGGAAGAATAAGGAAATGAGTCCTAAAGAAGTTATGCTTTTATTATTTCACCAGTAGTGGTCTATTTTCTCTATCTGTCCTGCATAGTGGAACTCACCTGAACTCACATGCTTTTATCTCAGTGTAAATAACAGGGTGCAAAGACAGGTGGGAGTTCTTTCCGGAGCACTTCCTCAGGACGTGGAAGTTCGGATGGAGCACTTTCCTTCTTGGTGAGGCCGGGCAGGAATGCGCCGTCCACAAACAGGAGAAATTTTGAAGTCTTTCAATCAATGTCGGTGATCTGACCAACTGAAATAGTAGTTTGGTGAACTCATGGCGTGTAAATATTGGTGAGGAACAACCCTCAGGAGTGGCAAGGAGCCAGCAGGTGCATTAGAGCTGCAGGCTACCTAGAGGGACCCCTGCTGTCAGAAGGATGCTGGTCTCTGTGAACAGGGAAGAGGAAGATAACATTTCACTGGTCACACCTGTTACAGGATGGTTTTCAAATTTTAGACACTGCAGAATGGTAGGATGATCAGTTTTAGAATTTACGTTTCACATTGTTTTCCTTGGGAAAGTGATGGTAAGATTATAAAAAATAGAGAACACAAATCACTATTTTCATACTGACAAAATAATTCTAACTGTTAAAATTCTCTCTGATATGACATGGTTGCTCTAACTGCATTTAACAATGCACTTAGAATAAATTCTAGGCCTTAAATTTTCAGCCGTCTGCTGTTCATTTCTACCTCCTAGGCCACAGGCACATCAGACTTAACATATCTAGAATTAAACTGGCTTCTCTCTCAAGACTCTTTGCTTTTTATGTTCTCTAGTCCAGCTACAATTAGGTCTCTCCTCTGTCCCTCTCCTTCTCTTCTCTCTCCGTCCCTCTCTCTCTCTGTGATACACACGTGCATACACCATGTACACACCTACTCAAACTCACCTACACACACTAAGGTAAGTTGAAAGGTAAGATTTCAACAGCTGACCCCAGAATTCATTGTAGGGATGAAACTGTTTCTGTTTAGGTTAATGTAATGATAGGCTTCTTGTGTCTGGGGGAGATCAGTCTCCAAGGGAATGGTTCACAAGTCCCTGAAACAGACCAGAACTAAACCTCTCTGCATATGAAGTGGAAGGAATTTGGAAATGGTGTCCATCAGAAAAGATAGGAAAGAGAGAGAAGCCAAGGAATACAACACACGTTTTACCTTTGGAGAAAGTTAAAGAATGGAAAGTTTCTAGTGGCATGGGTGGTGACTATTAAGAACAGGGATGTTATAAGTAAAACCATGTTTCTCACATAAGTATATCAATTTATATCAAAGATTGTATTTTACTTATTTAAAAAAATCTTGTTTTATTGAAAGAATATTGAAATGACATTTACCTTCTTAACTCATTTTTTTAATTGTATAAAGTTATATAAGTACGGTGTTGTACATAGATTTCCAGGACTTATTTATCTTGTTTGATTGAAAGTTTATGGCCACTGATTAATAACTCCCCACTTCTCCCCCCCCCCCCCCCCCAGTTCCTGGCAGCTACAATTCTACTCTTTGATCTTATGACTTTGACTATTTTAGATATCTCATGTAAATGGAATCATGCAGTATTTGCCTTTCTAGGATTGGCTTATTTCACTTAACATACTCAAGGTTTATCCATGTTGTCATATGTCATAGAATTTCTTTCTTTTTAAAGGTGGAATGGTATTCTATTTATGATATTTGTGGTTCATATGAATTTTAGGATTTTTTTTCTCTTTCTGTAAAAAAATACCATTGGGATTTTGATAGGGATTGCACTGAATGTGTGGATTGTTTAAGTAGTATGGACATTTTAACAATATTACGTCTTCCAATCCATGAACATGGAATGTCTTTCCATTTATTTATGACTTGTTTAATTTCATTGATAAAAATTTTATAGTTTTCAGTATACAAACCTTTTATCTCTTTAAGCTTATTCTTGAATATTTTATTCACTTTTGGTGCTATTGTGGATAGGATTGTGTTCCTAATTGTTTTTTTCAGGTGGTTTGTTGTTAGTGTTTAGAAGCTCAACTGGATTTTTTTTTTTTTTTAAAGATTTTATTTATTTATTTGTAAGAGAGAGAGAGTGAGAGCGAGCACAAGCAGACAGAGTGGCAGGCAGAGGCAGAGGGAGAAGCGGGCTCCCTGCGGAGCAATGAGCCCGATGCGGGACTCGATCCCAGGACACTGGGATCATGACCTGAGCCGAAGGCAGCTGCTTAACCAACTGAGCCACCCAGGCGTCCCTCAACTGGATTTTTTTATATTGATTTTGTATCGTGCACCTTTACTGAATTCATTTATTCTAAATTTTTTTTTTAATGAAGCCCTGAAGGTTTTCTATATATAAGATCATTTTATTTTAAATATAGACAATTTTACTTCCTTTCCGATTTGGATGCCTGCCTTCCTTCGCCCCTTCCTCCCTCCCTCCTTCCCTCTGCCCTCCTCCCTGACTCCCTCCACCCCCCTTCCCTTCCCACTCACTCTCATTTTTTTCTTCCAGCATTACCTTTATTCCACATTTACTTGTTTATTTATTTATATCTTCTTTTTCCATGAAGGCAGTGATAAATCAGCCCTGTTCACTTAGCATCTCCACTGCTAAACAGCATCTGGCACAGAGTAGGTATCAAATACATCTTTGTGCTTTTTGTTAATTACTTGACATTCTTCAAACATACCATGAATTTTTAACCTTCTAAATTTTTATTTATGCTGTTTCTTAGGTATAAAATACTGTTTCTTCAATTGATTTTTCTCATATATGTCTAAAAATTATTTTTTGCCATGGTTCTCAAACTGTCCCATGGTACCATGGAGCACCACAAATTGTTCATAAGGAGCATGACAAGATATTGTAAATTTTGGAAGGAAATATAGGAGCATCTATAGATACCACACGAACCACTAGCTTAAGGTAGTTCACAGTTCCATGTTAGATTATGCTATATTCCTTTCCATGACACTCTATCTTTGTGGAGCTGTGATTTAGTGGTTTCTGTAATAAAAAGCAAGTACCACATGAAAATTAATGTGAAAAAAAAATGTAGATGTTAGCGTCCATTGTGATTCCAAGTGTGGAGAAGTTGAATAATACCCACCAGACTCATCAATCTCATAATGATAGATTAAATTGAAATAAAGATACTACTTTTACCTTTCAAATTATATGTATTAGATTTTAAATAGCTGTTAAGCTTTAGGACCCAGAAATTTAGTAAGTTGTTTGGATCCAACTCTTAGATATTTCTTTTGGCCTAGCTGGGGAGGGTTTCAGAAATTGCTGAGATACTAAGGGCATTGTGAACCTAGAAAGCTTGAAAACCTCTGCATTACCTGAAATTGGTGTTCCAATATCAAACTTTTAGGTCCAGTTCACAAAATTAGGTTCATTTGAATCTAATTCTTCAAGTTATCACACGTCTGTGGAGATGGTCATTTTTAAGTTGACTATAGTTTAGTGAAGGCAAGACCTGTAAGGCCTGTTATCCTCTCATCTCTTTCCCAGCACCTCTCACCCTCACCTCTGACTCTTGTCTCCCTTTCTTTCTTTGGTTTACCTGAGTTACCTTTTATATTGATTAGCATGGCTGAGTAAAACAATTGCTGATTCTGAGTCATTTCCCCATTTACTAGAAAAGGAAATGATCAAGATGCATTTTCCCATGTCGGGAAATTTTCCCCTGAGGGCCTATTAAATTAAGGATAGTGTACATTTATCTCCTCCCCCCTAGTTTGCTCTACCCTCTTATTTGCCATAGGTCTTCAAATAATTACCTGTTAGGGTCAATGAACAGAAATTTTAGTTCTTGCTTTACAGTAATTATTTCGTTAAACTTAGTCACTTAACTGCCGTCATTCATTTAGCACCTGTTCCCAACAAGGTAACAATCACTGCATATATCCTTTTCCCTATCTCAGAGTGACGCGTAATTAAGATAAAGAAAACACTTTCCAGGGCACTCCTTACCATATTTTTGATGCCTTTTTCCTCAAAGTGTTTTCATTTAGATCCTCTGGTTCTTCCATCCCTTCTAAGTCTATAGTAGAATCCTCTACTGCAGTTTCAGCCTGAACCCATTGGTCATCCTTATACCTAACTGCAAAACCATGCATCTCACTCCATTCTCTCTTTGTCCACTGTGGTTGCCATCACCTCTTCTAGACCTCTTAGAGGAAGGGAATAAAGAAATAGGATACATTGTATTACAACAACTTTTTGTTTTTGTTTGTTTGTTTGCTTTGAGAAGATGTCATTGTTTCCTGGTAGACGAGCTACAGAAGGAATTAAGAGGTTAACATGAGATCCTGTAGGAAAGAGTTCAGGAAAGATATGGATTGGAATGCTTCAGAGGAAGCTACCAGTTTTACCATCCTTCTATCTTGACATCGGATTCAAAGGGATTGTATTATGTGTGTCCAAATGGAAATAATCTTTGGTTTTGTATAATGACATCTTTGAGGTAGCTTTCAATATAGTATTATTCTCCAAAATTTCAGACTTTTGTTTCTTTGCTTGTTTTTGGTTACCTGCCATTTGTTTCCCTGACCCATCTAGTCAGTGACTAACAATGACTATATTATCTTACTCATATTGAGAAACTTTAAAAAAATGGTAAGATTAAGAAAGTGTTGCCCCTTCAGGAAAGTTGTATAATGGACTTCAAAAGAGTTTTTCCGAGTTAACTACTGCTCTTTGGGTCTTCTGAGTATTCATTTCCCCTGATGTCTAAGGCAAAAGATGAATGGGCATCATATATATTTTGTTATACAGTTGACCTTTGAATAACTCAGGTTTGAACTGGGTGGATCTACTTATACCCAGAGCTTTTTTTTTTTTTTTTTTTATAAATACAGTACAGTACTGTAAATGTCTTTTATCTTCCTTATGATTCTCTCTTTTTAAAAAGATTTTGTATTTATACACAAACACACACACACACACACATATAAAATTTAGAGGGCATGTGAGTTGGGGAGGGCAGGCATAGGGAGAGGGAGAGAGAATCTCAAACACGCTCAGCACTGAGTGGGGAGCCCAAAGCAGGGCTCAATCTCAGGACCTGAGCTGAAATCAAGAGTCAGACACTTAAGCAACTGAGTCACCCAACTGCCCCCTCTTCCTTATGATTTTCTTAACATTTCCTTTTCTTTAGCTTATTTTATTGTAAGAATACAGTATACAATAAATATGGCATACAAAATACGTGTTAATTGACTGTTTATCTTATCAGTAAGGCTTTCAGGCAGAAATAGACTATTAGTAAGTATGTTTCTGGGGAGTTAAAAGTTATAAACTTAAATGTAGATTTTCAACTGTGTGAAGGTCAGTGTCCCTAACCCCTTCATTGCTCAAGGGTCAACTACAATTTTGTTTTAACAAATAATCTGAAATTTACAATCTAGATAAATAGTCCCAAATGTTAATGTGGTTATATATTTGTGGCATATATTATACAACTATATTGGTTTTTCTTCCCTTTTTTTTTTTTTTTTTTTTTACCCATAGCATTCATCTTATTCTATGCCCATTATTCAAGAAAACCTTATTTCAGCAGGCCTAGTATATAGGCCTTTTGTTTGCCCATCAGCAGAAACATAAGCAACCAGTCTCTCTTGAAGAGACTCTAATATAGTATTAGAGTTTTTCTCCTCTCCTCTCTTCCAGCTTTTTTTTTATGTCTTTCCCTTTGCACTTATTTGCATTTGACTCTCCAGCAATGTTCAATAACATTATTCTTTTGGTCAGTACATGAGAGGAGAATTGATCAGTGTTAATGTCTGGTTACTCCCCTTCCCCCCTCCCTTTTTTTCCCATTCTGAAATAATTATTAGGTCAATGATCTCCAAACTTCTCACTTTCTTTCTTTCCTTTCTTTTGTCCCTTCTTTAGCTTTTCTTCTCCTTGTTACCTTTCCTCTCCTTCTCTCTCCTCTTTTCCCTTCCTCTTGTTCTCTCTCCCCCTCCTCTCTTTCTCTTTCTCTTTCCTTTTATTTCTCCCTCAATTATCACAGTGAAGGACATCATAATATTATTGCTTTCTATTCATGATACACTTAAAAAAAATTCTAAGTTCTGTGTGACTAATTGCTCAATTCCTCCTTAATTGATAGTCTTTTAATTTCTGGCATGGAATATTAGCAATATGTTTGGAACTGAGGAAATCAGAGAAATTTTAGAGATTTTAGGTAATCATCACCAGGGCACAAATTCATTCTTATGCTGATCCTGAGGTTTAGAGGTGATGAGCTCCTATATGATGTGCCACATACTTTTCATGTCAAACAGCTAAGAGAATAACACTAAAGTTGCAATCAAATTTCATAATAGATTTTTATGTAAGTTATTCTGTTTGGGTTGAGTTGTTGTTTAGTATTTTACCTAATTATGGGGACTTATTTTAGAACAAGATTTTTCTAGTTTTGTTTCATGAATATATATCAGGTACATTTCCTTAGTATTGAACATTTGCAGAAAATAAGTGTAATTTGCTCCTGTGCTGCCATGGTTGCAATATTCCTGTCATAAAAGAGACTATATTAGCACTTTTGCCAAATCTTAGCCATGTAGACGTCAAAAGGGTGTGGAAATTGATAGCAGCTGACAGGCATGGTTTGTGTAATGGGAGCTTTTAGTAGTTGATTTTTTTACGGCAATTCTTCACAGAATAGGGACAACATAAATCTGACTTATTTTTAATTTAAATGTGAGTTGTTAAGAAATGGAATGTAAAGGTGAATGTGATACTAAATTATTATTTTGTCTTTGAAATTCAGCTTCACTTTTTACTTATTTTTTTCTTTTTAGACTTTATTCTCCCAGTAATATCCCCAAATATCCATCGCTCTTGGCCACATATTTTAGAGCGGGCATCATATTTGGGAGCTAGTTAAGAGAGAAATATTCAAAAGCAAGATCCAACAAAAGACAGTGTGCCACATATTAGGACCTATAAGTCAAGGCTGTGGGGGTGTTGTGTTTGATATGGGTTAAGATGTGGTCAGAAAAATCTAAGAGGTCAGAAAAATCTGGAGAGGTAAGGTGAGGATGTGAAGGTTTATTTCTGTAAGTTTAGGCTAGTTTAATATTATGTTACCTTGGATTGGATGAAATCTGGTCAAAGGCTCCATAAAACACCCTCTGTTATGCTCTGCCTGCTTTCAACCGTTTGATTTTAGCTTTCCCCTTCCTAATCAAGAATCCATTTCCATAGAAACACAAATAGGAAGAGCATCATGAAAGCAATTTGTCTGCTTCTGCTTCCATTTAAATGGAAATGGAATTTACAGGAGTTGAAAAAAAAAGAGAGAAAGAGGTTTCATAAGTAATATTTTCAAGTGCATCCTTCAAATTTAACCCTCTCAACTTATAAGGTAGTTACCGGTGGCTCAAAATCTGAAGCATAACAAGACAATTTTATACCTGAAGCAAATTAAGGTCTGTACTTAAGCTAACATAGGCTTCGAACCTTGAAATGCATGCTGGTCTCAGCAACTCTTGGTGTTACCTTTTCTACCCCAGGGGCATTTCTTATCTCTTCTTTCTTTGAAAGACCCTGATGGTGAGAGAGTTGGGGGGGTGCATACCTTTGGGTGTTGAGTTTTAATTTTTGTCTGTGTCCAAATGTCCCATAGAACTTTTCTACTATATTTACCTATATGTTTATTAATAATAATTGTAGGCTTATAAATTATTATTACAAAATTATTTATTAATAATGAATGCTATATATTTTAAATACTAACTGAGCATAAACCATAGGTAAGACATATGGCAAAAATGTAAGAACTTCACATTTTATGAGGAAATTTTCACATTCCGGCTTGCACAGTGCTGAACAAACAAAATGTTTGCTGTTAATCAATACAGTAAAAAAAAAAAATGACTTGAAATATAAGTTAAGATTGGGTCTTGTTAAAAGTTATTTAGTTTGTTTTTCATTTTTAAAAAGAAGCCTTGCGGGGCACCTGGCTGGCTCACTTAGTTGAGTGGCCCACTCTTTATTTTGACTCAGTTCATGATCTCAGAGTCCTGTAACTGAGCCCTGCAAGGGCTCCATGCTCCATGGGAGTTGGCTTGAGGATTCTCTCCCCTCCCCCTCTCCTGCTCTCTCTCTCTCTCTCAGATAAATAAGTAAATCTTTTAAAAAGTTTTAAAAAGATACCTTGCTAGGCATGAAATTATTTCCAAGCTTTTATATGAAAAGTACCTGTTGCATATTTTTAAGCTACAGACTGACAAGAATTTAATTTATAGAAAAAATGAGTGAAATCAATATTGAACATGACTTATTGCAGTAGTCCTTTTTACTTTAGTTGGATGAATCGAATAGATTGCTGACTCTATTCATTTGAAGTCTTCACATTTCCAAGGAGCCAGAATCCTATTTTATAGATGACGTGGGAGGAGTAGTGTGGGGAGAGAGAGATGACAAATCCTGGGGGGTGGGGGGAAACAAGTAGAATTATGGCTTTTTAATGTAATGGAGCAAGCTATCTGAGTAATAGTCAGTCAAAAAAGACTTTCTTTTTTTCATCAAAAGGTAAAGTGAAAATAAAAGGATCTGTTCCCCTCTACCCAACAACACTCACTGAGGCAAAGAGGAGAAAGCATATGAAAAGAAAGCTGCCACCAGGCACTTGGCAGGTTACCCTGGAAGGACAAAGGAGTCGCCTCATCTTGAACTTCACACAGAAATCACCTGGGCAGTGGCTGGAACAGAGAACTGAGTTCAGTGAAATGTCTGTTGTCATAAAGTTTCCCCCTTATGAAATTGTAGCCTGAGACTGAGGGGTCTTTGAGATTTGGATTTATGTCCTAGCCAAAGGAAGGGACTGATCCTAAACACTGAAGAGTAGGTTGTTAAAAGATGAAGAATACAAGAAGCCCAAACAAGAAAAGGTCAGTGATATTTCTGTTAGTGAAGCCCACATTTAATAGTATCTTAGAAATTTTCACTATTATTTAATAGAGGACCATATTATATCTGTAGCCATGTTTCATTTATGGTTGTCTATATTTATATATGTTTACAGTAGTGTTTTTACTTCATGGTAACATGATACAATTTTGGACATCATTCATTAAATTCCATGTCAAGAAATGTTTTCAATATTTTTCCCCAGCATTCATTTATTCCACGCAGAAGGTGTATGAAGCGGGTGAGAGTGCTGCTATTGGTCATGGCTCTGTCCTAGAGTCTGAAAGACCCCTCCCCTAGAAGATAGATAGGATAACTAACCGCTTGTTTCCTTTTCTGTGAACCGCTGGCTTTTAGGCGCAAATTAGGTTATTAATTGCTCTTTTGCCCTTCTGTAACCACTTGGCTTATAGAAATAATAGAAGACGCCATGATGGCATTCCTACCTTCCCCCTTCTTGTTCCCCCTCCCTGCCTCTCCTCCCACGCGCGGGCCCTCAGAACCAATCAGCTTGTTCCCCCTTCCCGCCTCTCTCTTCGCGCGAGCGGGTCCCCAAAGCCAATCAGCAAACTCCACTAAGGCCTTTTTCAAAAGTTCTAATTGTCAACCAATCAGTTGCGCCCCACCCAAAACTTGTTTGTACCTGTTTATAAAAACCCGGCGCCACGACAGCCGGGTGTGCTCAGCTAGCAGGAGCTGCTGACCACCCGCAGGCGCCTGCGTAACAATAAAGAACCTCTTGCTGATTGCATCCAGTGGCAGTGTTGGATTCTTGGGTAAGGGGATCCGCGGGTCTTTCAAGTCTATACAGTGACTGACACATAACAAGCACCTCTTCATTGTGGAACGAATGAATAAGGCAGGTACTGTTAAGGAGGGGATCTCAAACTGGGTGGCCCTAACTGATATTTATAGACAACATGTTGGTTTCCACAGTGGACATACTTGATGAGGATGAATCTCCTTAATGCTGTCTGGACAAGTGTATTTAGGTTAGCTCTGTTGTACCTAGAGGATTCAGGGTAACAAAAACATGGGTTCTGGTGCCACACAGACTTGTCCATTAATTGTGTGACTTTGGGAAAATTATTTAATTTCTCTGGGTGACATGGGTTTAATTTGAAAATAGGGAACCGACTTCAGTGGCTTCCTGTTAAGGATTACCCGACATGCTACCCAAGCCAGCAGCTGATACTCAGCAGCGTAGTTGGAGCAAAGAATTGCTAAAGCATCCTCATCTTTAAGTTGTGTTGGTTTCCAATGTCACAGTTTTCACGGGAGCTGCTTTATTATCAAGCAAGTTCTTCCTCCTTCACTTTGGCTCCTCACACTCCCCTTCAGAAACTTTGATCAGGCTTGCTCCTTCCCCAAGTCCCCAATCCTTGTCTGTGTTTATTTCCATGTCCCGCTCAAGCCAATTCTCTAGCTGAAATGCACCGCTTCTCTTTTCCATCTGGTCACTCGCTATGTGTGATGGTCCATTATATAAGCCAACCTCACTGGCCATGAGGTGCCCAGATTAGACATTATTTCTGGGCAGGTCTATGAGGGTGTTTCTGGATGAGATTAGCATTTGAATCAGTGACTTCAGCATAACAGAGAGCTCTCCCTGTTGTGACTGGGCATCATTCAATCTTTTGAGGTCCTGAATAGAATAAAAGAAGAAGGAGGAATTTGCCCCCTTTCTCTGGCCTCATTGTTTGAGCTAGGACAGGTCATCTCATTTTGTCCATCTCTCGGGCTGAGATTTACACCATCTGCTCCACTAGTTCTGAGGGTTTTTGAATTCTGACTGACTTATACCACTGGCTTTCCTGGGTCTCTGGCTTGCAGACAGAAGACCATGGGACTTCTCAGGCTCCATAATTGTGTGAGCCAATCCCTCATAGCCTCTTTCTATTTATATATAATGAATAAATTTGTATTAAATATATAAATACATGTGTTTATAAATATATATAATATGTATCTGTAATATATAAACATGTCTGTCTGTCTATCTATTGTGAACTAGTTCTGCTTCTCTGGAGAGCCCTGATTAATACACCATCTTTAAGATTTACCTTGTCCATGAAGATTCTCTAACTACTTGTTTCACATTTCACCTTAATCTCTTCTGACTCAAGCTTCCTTTGCCCTGAAACTTAGCCCTCTGCTCTTTTTTTATTGTTCTCTAATTATTTACTGTGTGTGTAAGTACTTTGGCTCTGGGGCTGCAAACATTTGGGGTTCAAGGGATTTGAATAGCATTTAGTGCAGTGTCTGACACAGAGTAGGTGCTTAATAGATGAATATTTGAATTGATCAGCTTGAATATATTGGGTTTTTTTCTCCTTCAATATCCAGAACTGTTCAGGTCCTGTAGCAGGTGATCAGTACGCTGAAGAGCATACAAGAACCTCCCCTCGACTGGCTCAGTTACATCAGTTGACTAGAACAGGTCGTGTATTTGCAACCTCTCAGACGAATTCTCTATTTTCCTTCAAACTGGACTTGGATTGCAATGTGGTTTTCCTCTATTACTTCCACCAGATTTTGGAGTGCCTTATTTCGGTGGCTCACTGAATTGCTTTGCTTCCAAAAAAGAGCTGAGGCCCCCGGGAGTAGCCATTTTTCTTCCAAAGCATTTCTCTGCCTTTGGTCCTCATGAAAAGATTATCTTTTATTATTAGCACCATATGGTGTCTCTGTTGAGACTATTAAACATAGTTTGAGAAATGACAATAAAAACTATGACATGCTGGCCATTTAGGACAGAGTTTTTTTTTTTTTTTTTTTTTTTTTTTTTTTTTTTTTTACAGAAAAGGCATTGTGCGGATCTGACGACTGTAGGCAGCATTCTACTTTGGTGACAAGGGTTTGCCCTGAGGAGTGCCCCAATGCATGGAGACAGCCATCCAGACAAGCTGAAGTAATCATCTTTGAAAAAATAAGTTTCTTTTTCTGTAGATAGTTTTTATCTGGAGACTGCTTATAACCTTTTTATGGTTTGATTCCATCACGTTCCACTGTGTCGCACACTGCCTGTTTTTTCCTTCTGTCCTCCTTTGGACCTATTTTTCCTTTGTAACTTTGATTCATTGGTATCAAGGTATAATTCAAACAGAACATTATCCAACCAGAGGATGGTGTATGGGTTTCATATCCTATGTTAATTCTGGTCAATTCATAAGAACTGTCAGGTGTGCTGGGTTAAGAAATTATAGTGGTCTCTCCACCCAACAGAAAAGGATATTGTGATTAATCAGAAGTATGTGGCTTGGAAAAGGGAAGGGTGTGTTGATCCTCCGGAAAAGCATTTTTCTCTCACGACAAAGATTTTAGTCACTAACTTTTCTGACTGAAACCCTCAGAAGCCGTTATTTTTTCCTTGCATCTTAGAACATATAGGTAGAATGCATCAAATAAATAAAACTAGAAGTGACATCTTGTTATAAAAAAGTCATATATTTATGTGGCAAAAAAAATTCTAACAATACAGAAAGTATAAGATAATCATGAAATTGTCCCTCCCCTGTCCTTTTACATATTGATTTCTAGAACTTCTTTTTAAAGCAAATGTTAACCTCTCTTCCAGAAACTGCTTCCAGAAAAATGCTGAAATAGGATTGAATGAGAAAATTACTTTTTAAGTGTCTTACAAATTGCCAGGAGCTATGCAAATAAATAATATGATTCCCACCCTCAAGAAACACAGTCTACCTGATAAAAATAACATGTTGAGGGGCCCCTGGTTGGCTCGGTGAGATAAGCCTCCGACTTTTGATTTTGGCTCAGGTCATGATGTCCTGGTCATGGGACTGAGCCCCACATGGGGCTCTGCGCTCAGTGTGGAAGAGTCTGCTTCAGATTCTCTCTCCCTCTCCCCCTCACTTGTCCCATCTCTCTCTCTTTCTCTCAAATAAATAAATAAATAAATAAAATCTTAAAAAAATATATGTTTATCGAGTGGGGAGGGATGCCAAAAGGGAGCAGGTGTGCAGCATGTGAACTGGGAGGAGTCTGAAATCACTCTAGTGACCCAGTTGCTATGGCGATTCTGCCTTTACCTATGGATGTACTGACTTCCATGAAGAAAACTAAATTGTTTGCCTGATTTCTACTAGAGGTGAATGATGGGAAGCCAAGGGCAACTGGTATTGGAGGCCAGAAGCCTGGAAACACAGCAGCAGCTGGGAGGATGGGAAGCCATGTTATGGGAGGGGAAGACACACTTGGTTTCTCAGAGGCTTCTGAGCAGTCTGTTTGGTAGGAATTACCAGAGATATGAGTCCCTCAAATTTGAAATACATTTGTAGAGCCCCTGGAATATTCATAGAAAACATCCTTCTAACTTTGGCAGCTGAGCAGGGACTGCAGAAGCCCCTTTTTTCCCCTCATGTGGAGTTGGCCTCCTTCTTCCAGAGTCCAACTGCCAAGATTTCTGTCAGCTTCTGGTGGTGGCAGTTATGCTCAGATTCTGGATTATTCTGAGAAGACTTAATTAATTAATTTACTTATTTATTTTAAGACTTTATTCATTTATCTGACAGAGATAGACACAGTGAGAGAGGGCACACAAGCAGGGAAAGAGGGAGAGGGAGAAGCAGGCTTCCTGTAGAGCAGGGAGCCCGATGTGGGGACTCAATCCCAGGACCTCAGGATCATAACCTGAGCCGAAGGCAGACTTTTAACAACTGAGCCACCCAGGTGCCCCTCTGAGGAGAATTTAGGTGTAAGCACACTCAACTTTGTTCCTCTTCTAGGCCAAGGCACTTCCAGTCCTCACTTCCTCAGAGCCACTGTCTTCTAGTGGAGGAGACAGTTAGTTAGCCAGTTAACACACGGTCTCCATTAGGATCTTCACTGGTTCTGTGACGCTCAGGGGTATCATCACACATCATGACCAACAATAACAAGAGTACTGATTTTAGCCTCTTTTCAAGGATTTTTCCTCTTTCTTTTTATTTCCACTTAACACTTGGAAGCTCTAGCTTCCAAGAAAAGTCTCTCTCTCTTTTTTAAAAAATTTTATTTACTTGACAGACAGAGATCACAAGCAGGCAGAGAGGCAGGCAGAGAAAGAAGGGGAAGCAGGCTCCCTGCTGAGCAGAAAGCCTGATGTGGGGCTTGATCCCAGGACCCTGGGGTCACGACCTGAGCCGAAGGCAGAGGCTTTAACCCATTGAGCCACCCAGGAGCCCCTAAGAACAATCTCTTTGAACATAACTTGTAAAAGCCTGGTGTGGGCATATCCTTCAATTCTGAGAAGGGGTACCCTTAATGCAGGCTCAGCACAGCCCTCCAGAGGAGGCTAACCTTAGCTGGACAGGAAGAAATATTATTTCTAGGTCATTTGCTTCCTTGATTCATTAAGAAAAAATACGATGCAAGGCTTGAAGTTTCTCTCCCTCTTTGTTACCAAGTAAGCAAAATCCTCAGAAGTTCCTCAATAGTGGTTTATGTGGAATGGCCTGATCAGGTGGAGGCCAGTGGTGTGGATGGTGAAAGAATTCACCCAAGGCAGAACAGAGGAGATAGAAGTTTGTTCATTTACTCATTTTTAAGATTTTATTTATTAATTTGAGAGAGAAAGAGAAAAAAAAATCATGAGTGGGGTGAAGGGCAGTGGAAGAGGGAGTCATGCAGACTCCCCACTCAGTGGAGAGCCCATTGTGGGGCCTGATCCCAGGATTCTGGGATCATTACCTGAACTGAAGGTAGATGCTTAACTGACTGAGCCACCCAGGTACCCCAGAAGTTTACTGAATACACTGCAAGGGAGCAGTGGGCAGGAGAGCAGAGGAGAGACAATCTGTCAGGAGGAGGTTGGGGGGCTATATTAATGGTGTATACATATGTATATATACATATATACACACACACACACACACACACACATATACATATATATGTATAAATACTATGCATATATATGTATATGTGTATGTGTATATATATATATATATGTATATAAAATACAGTATGATTTGACTAATGTCTGCTTGCCTCCAAAAAAATAGGCGGGAAATGCTTTGAGGGCAGGACCATATCTGGCCAACAATATAATATTGTCTATCCCACTCATTAATTGCTACAATTCTTTCAAACCATGGCTTTTCTATAGGGCTGATCCTGTGCTGTGCCTCTTTCTGCTAATCCCCACATGGGTGTTGCTGCATGGAATGATATATGAAGCTGAATTAAATGAATTTCCATGCAAATAAATGGATCTTCTTATTCTTTCACAAATTTACAAAAGCAAAATAGCAAAGTCATTTTCAAGTGGATTGAAAACTCTGTTAGTTTTTCTGTCATTTTCCCATTAGGCTTGTGGCCACTTTATCTGGTCCAGACACATGTATGTCTCATCCCATGATGAACTAAAGAGTTCTTTATTACATTCTACATCCTCTGCATCACTTTGCCAACCTGCAAGCATGGAACATTGCTCAGAAATGCAGCAGAGTGGAAATGCAACTGAAGATCAATAAAAATTTACAACCATAACTGTGACATGATTTCAACTAAGTATATTACTGTCAGAAGATCACTATTTTATTTTATTCAACAGCATTTCTATGGAATCTGGTCTTTAGCCACATTATAAATTCCATAAAGGAATAAGCTGATTAGTTTCTTTTGTAAACTGGGGAGGGCAAGAGAAAGTCATCATGAGCTCTCAGCTTACTCGAAATATTTATTATTACTTCTGAGTCTGGCAGAAAAGGCCATCAATTCTTATATACTTCATTTTGATTAATTATATCACTGGAGATCACTTACTTGTCCACGTCATTTTTTACAAATCACATTTCAGCTACCTGTATATTGAGGGAGAACAACACATAGCATTTTTCAAGCTTGTCTGATTATTGTTTGTTGAATATACAAATATGTGCTTAGTCTCCTTTCCTGAAGTAGAAGGCTTCTGGTAGGAATAGTCACCTAGTTTATGACATCCACTCTCCAGTGTTGATAGTAGCTTGATTATCAAGTTAGGTCATAATGCTTGGATTATTTGTGAAACAGTTTTAGAAGTCATTCTGTGGAACAATTCTACAGATAAATGAGGATCCTGACTGAGGTGTGAGGTGTCAGAGAGAAGCAGATGTGAATCAGCTCTAATGATTATTCATGTGTAACATTTATTAAATTTGTTTTTATGTGGTTCAAAGCAGTTCAAAAGTTTGACCTCTCATTATTGTTTCGGTTTTTATTTCGAGTCATAATGCTGGACTATCTGTCTGAGGTTAATCACTTGCTCCAGAAGAATAAAAACACAAGATCGATAGGACTCTGGATAATATTCTCTCACCACTCCATCCCCTCTGCAGAGCTATGTAAATCTTTTGATGTACTATTCAAGGCACACAATTTTTTCCAAGTCCCTTGGAGATGACTTCATAATGTGAAGAAGCTGTAATGTTCTAAGAAGTAAAGGAAAATTTCTATGATTTCTAAGATTTCTATGACTTTAAAAATTTAACACTGGGAGGAAATAAGTGAAATAAAATATAATAAACTTTCCCTTCCCAGATTTAATTTTAGCCACACTCTGGTAATAGAGTCCAGATCATGAAGCTTTATAGGTCAGTAAGATTCTTGATGGAGCTATGTTCAGAGTATTGAAAATCATACATTTGTTTCCATTAGAGCTAATAATCTAACTAAAATATCAGGGTTCTGAGCTTTGGGCTAATAAAGCATTTGTGAGCTCTGGTTCATCTCATGTACTTTTTTAAGGATTTTTTAAAAAATATTTTATTAATTTATTTGACTGAGAGAGAGAGAGCACAAAAGCAGGGGGAGCAGAAGACAGAGTGAGAGGGAAAAGCAGGCTTTCTGCCAAGCAGAGAGCCAGATATGAGGCTCAATCCTAGGACCCTGGGATCATGACCTGAGCTGAAGGCAGATGCTTAACTGACTGGGCCACCCAGGCGCCCCTCATCTCATATACTTTTATATATTTCTATCTTATCCTTTGGTCAACAAAAATTACAAAATGATTTTTTCTTGAAATGTATATTTGATGGGCATAAATTTCACACATGCAAGGTCCACATGCAGAAAGTTATTTAAAGGAGTCCTTTGTGAGGAATAGTTGTTGAATCCTTAAGCCACCACATCCGCCTGCTATGGTGATGAATGATATGAATTGTTCCTGAGATGGGGCCAGTCCAAAGGGCCACAGAGTTCTGGGTAGATTCATTTTATGGAGAGTTAGCTGCAGAGAGCTGATTGTATTTCAGACTGGACTTCGACTCTCTGTCAGAGGAAGCAAACCAAGGCATGGCACATAGCATCATCACAGCTGTGCACCCTGAAAGAGTTGAGAAGCAAGGTTTGGTGGGAAATGTTGAGGAGCATTTCAAAGTCAATGGGATAGCTCTAAAGCAGTCTGGAACTCCCACAAGCACTGTAGGCCTCCCTCAGCTGAGCCCTGCCCCACCCTACTCCCTCTCCAACACTCTCCAACCCGAATATTGTTGAGAAACCTGCCCAGCATTTAGTGTGGCCACTTCCTAATCCTCAGCCTGCCCACAAAGACAGGTGATCAAGGGTGTCTCTGGTAGACACCAAGCTTACTTTTTATTTTATAGTTGACTGAATTAAAGAATATTGCTTAAAATTTTATTTTTTATTAATTAGTTTTGATGACATATAATGTATTATTTGCCCCAGGAGTACAGGTCTGTGAATCGTCAGGCTTATATACTTCACAGAACTCACCATATCACGTACCCTCCCCAATGCCCATAACCCAACCACCCTCTCCACACTCCCCCTCCCCCCAGCAACCCTCAGTTTGTTCTGTGAGATTAAGAGTCTCTTATGTGCCTATTAGTTTAAACAGAATCCTTCAAAGTATCAGACACCTGGTTGTAAGGCTGATGTCAGTTGGATGTTCTGCCTTGATGAAATGTTATATACCACCTGTGGCTTCTGAAATTTGTAATATTAAAATCAAACGTATAATGATGGTGACATTGCAGATTGTCACCTTTTCATGTAGGTTCCTTTTGTTCTAATTTAAATATACAGGGAAGTAACACAGAATCTTAAAGTTAAATTTGCCATATTTGCTTTGGACTTTTTTAAGTAAAAATACACCCATTAGAAATAAAGCTGAAATCCTGTTTTCCTTCCTCAGACCCCTTAGAATCACTTTCTTCTCAAAGATAATCACTTTTGGGAATTTATAATATGCTTTTCCAGCCCATTTTAAAGTCTTTTAACCGTTTTTATGGAGTACTGTTTTGAAAGTATTTAAAGTTTTACAGGAGGTGTATATATTTTTCATTCACTTTTACCACCCCCTTTTTACATTTTGCATTACGTTGTCACTCAAGGAATATGTATTTTGTGTTCGATGTTCTGGGCACTATTCTAGATGTTAGTGCTAGAGATTAACAAAATGATAAGAAAGTAACCTACCTAAGTGAAGTTTATGTGTCAATTGGGAAAGGACAAATAAATAAAGAGGTAAAATATGTTGGACAGTGAGAATATTATGGACAAAAAAATAGGAAGGGAGAATGCAGAGGGATAGGCTGAGGCAGTCTGGGCAGAATGAGAGGAGCCCTGAGGACATCAAGGGAAATAGGGCAGTGAGGTTTAGAGTTGCTTAGAAGTGAAAGGCTGGGGTGGGGGCTCATTTGGAGCACACAGAGTTCTGGGATTTTCTTCTGATTTGACATGTTGTTAAGATAGCACTGTTGATATGTGTGAACCTGGTTTGTAGACATGAACTCCTGTAGAGCATTCCATCAGGTAACTTAATCCCATTTCATCTATATAGTCTTTTATTGATGACCATTTGGCTATGTCTCATTATTTGTTTCTATTGTTGAGAATATTGCTATGAAAATTCTCCATTCACTTCTCCTGGTGTCCATGTGCAGGTTTCCCTGGGCTCAGAAATGGAATGGCTACCATTTTTGTCATGCACACTTTCAATGTTATGTACATTGATAAATTATTCCTCAAAGTGCCCGTTTACATTTTCCCCAAAACATACAGACTAACACACATAGCACACGAAGCCATTCCCTTACAACTTTGTCCACACTAGGCATTGTCTTTTGAACTTTGGAGCCTTGAATATTGCAAAATGGGGGGTTATTTCTTTAATTTGATTTCTCTCTATACTAGTGAAGATAAGCATTTTTTCACTTATTTCTTGATCATTTCACTGCTTTAAAAATTAGTTTTCATATACTTTGCCTGTTTTTACCTTCATGCTGTTTGTCTTCTGAATGATTCATATCAATTTCTTATATATTCTGGATATGAAGTCTTGATAATACACTTGGCATGTATCTTCTCCAAGTCTGTTCCTTGTTATTTATCTTTGCCTACACTGTCCTGAACTGTGTCCAGGTTTTAAATTTTAATATTGCCTGGTTACTTATCTTTTTTTAATAATTGGAAGTTTCAATGTCTTAAGAATTTTTTTGAATACTCCTATGTCACAAAGATATTCATATCTATCAATTTATCCATCCATCCATCTATCCACCTGTCTATCATTTATCATTCAAGGTTTGTTTTATACATTTAGAGCTATAGCACATGTTGTGGTACAGAGCCCAGAGTCTATTTCCAGTACTGTCTTCCAATAGCACATAGCATAATCTGTCCCTCAAATTAACAAAAACCTGTTTTGCTCAAGATTCTGCTACCTCTTCAGAGATAGCCTTGTATTCAATTACTGAGTTTGTGTGGAAGGACAAAAGTCTGGCTCCTGGCCTCAGTCTGGGATTTCTCTAAAGGGCCAGTTCTACTTCCAAGCTCTCTGTGAGACTGATGAGTCCTGTGGCAATGAATCACAATTTAACTTCTCTCCTGCCCAAGTTTGCTTCCTTCCCTCCTTTATGCAAATTAATCACCCATAAACCATGCTAATCTACATCTCAGAGTCTGTGTTCTAGAAAACCTGACTTGTAATAATGGGCACAAGAAGTGATCCTGGAAAACAGATTTAAAAACGGATTTTGGAGCTGAATCTTCCATCACCTGGCTAGTAATGATGACTTTTTTTTTAACACCATAGATGAAATAATGATAAACATTGCCAAGCAGTAGCCCAGTGACTTCTAAAACTTTCACTGGGGGGAGGGGGTACTGAGGCTGGAAGAAAATACAGTGGTGGGTACAACATCTCAAGTGATTGAGAGGTTTAGAAGTAGTAAGAAATTATAAGGATTTGGGACTTGAATGGTGTTGAGTTAAACTACTCCCATAATACTGCTGCCCTGGCTTCTATTCTGTGTTGGTCAAGCAGCCTACAGAGGCCTTGAACTTGAACTGACACCAGCTTCTGCTGTGAGCTCAAGCCCAAGCTAATAGCCCACAGAGTCACAGATAAATGTAAATTTGTGATATGACACCTGTCAACTATTCCTGTGGTAAGCATCCCCCCCACCCACGTGTGTGCTGCACAGCACTACCACCTAAGGCCTTCCTACTTCTACTCCTAAACTCCTGCTGGTTTTGGTTTGAATTGCTAATCCACTTTTAGTCCAGAAACCCAAAAGCACTCCACTAGCAGACCTTAAAAGAGTCATGTGCCCAGACCTTGACACCATGTTCTTTCTGCCTGCACCCTGCCTTGACCTCCTCTGTGCCCAGTACCTCCTCTAGGATCTGTGAATGATAAACTTCTCTATTTCATTTTTCTTTGTGGTCATTTGTTGACCTGTCTCATCATCTCACAGTCCCCCAGGCTCTACTTAAGAAACATTAAAAAAAAATCACAACAGATGGCTGGTGCTTGGGGCTATTGATAAATTAGAAAAAGACAAAGAAAAGCTGAAGACCTTTAATCACCAGTGAAGGCTTTGTGATAGCCAGAGGATGTCCTGGGTCATATATAAAGAGATTCTGAGGTTTTGCAGCTGGAAGACAGAAAAAAGCTGAAGATAAAGCCCCTGTTTTTGTTTTTTTATTTTTAAAGATTTTATTTATTTATTTGTCAGAGAGAGAGAGTAGCAGCAGGCAGAGAGAGAAGCAGGTTCCCTGCTGAGCAGGGAGACCAATATGGGACCCGATCCTAGAACCTTGGGGTCATGACTTGAGTTGAAGGCAGATGCTAACCAACCGAGCCACCCAGGCACCCAAGCCCCTGCCTTAATGATCATGACGCTCTAAAGAAAACTGAATTTTCAGCCCTGGGAAGTTCAGAACACTAAGTTCAGGGCAGCAATGAAGGAGTGGGAGTCTAAGATTTGAGTTAAGGCACTCAAAAAATCTTGAATCCCCAGATTCTCCTAAATGTTTTAAGCAAGAATAAGTGGCCCACTCCTTGCTGAGAGTCTAGAGCTCCTTGTTTATATTAAGATGATGCAGAGGCCTCTTGGCTGGTGACAACAGTTGTTCTTCTCAAGATCTCCCTGGCTCGCCACCCTTTGAACATCAGCAGTTGCTAGGGTGAAGTCCAAGCTGGACCTAGCCAGGGAAGTAACTGCAACTGCTAAGGTGAGAATAGGACTATACCTCAGACAAACTACAGGACCTACCCAATATATTTTAACAAGAGTTGAGAGAGTATGTCTTGGACTATAACATCCTGAGAGTTCTAGATGAGAGGAGATGGAGTACAGAGTTGGATAAGGGAGCCTTTAGTGATATGGGACAGTTATTCCTGATAAAAATAACACTCTGACAAGAGCCTCGGGAGTCAGTGCTAACAGGCTGTTTAGATTACAAGTAGAAAGAAGGGTCCCCAGAAAAATGAGGACATAGCTTTCTCAACATAAGAAAAGTCATTTTGCCTCCCCCTCCACCCTGCCATCTTGTGACGAATGTTATAACAAAGAGCTGCTATCAGGCCAGGAGATACCTAATCATATTCAAAACTGAAGATTGACATGGTGGATATTCAGGAGTTATCTCTGCAGGATCTAAACGCCTTTGAGAATTCTGATACTGTACCAACAGGTGCCAGAGAATCGATGATGCTGACCCTGCCAGCCCTCCTGACTTTGACTGGGACTCAGCTGCCTTAAAATGACCTTTGCCCGATTGATTCTGTGCTATATTCCCCACTGCACCAGCTCCCTTATGAATATGCATGAACCCCTAGCTTAAAACTTCCCGATTTTGTCCTTCAGGGAGACGCTTTGGGAAAGATCCCTGGTGTTCTCCTTTACTTGTTGCAAGTAAAGTTCATCCTTTTCCTATTCTTTGGCTTGGTTGTGTCTTTTGGCTCAGGACCCACCAAGAGGGGAGCACAGTTTTAGATAACGAGAAGACTCTTAAAAACTTGGAAAAAGTGAAGTACTACATCAGGTGAAACAGAAATGCCAGAAACATTGCAGAGAGAGGGAGACAAGACAAAAAGAAAGAGAAATGAACATGTTAAGGAGAATGTACTATACAAGGCTGGAAAAACAACACATGTGCCTGGGAAACCTATTGGCAACTACATTCTATAGTAGGGTCCAAAGTACACTCTGTTTATTAAAGCAATAAAGAATGCACTTAGAGGAGGGACCAAAGTAATACTGAGAAGCCCACTGGCAGTGTCCTCTTTTGACCATGGCTGATGGTAAAACTGGGCTCCTTGATAGCAAAGGAGATTTTATGATCCTAAAATAACTATAGGTCAAGGGCTCAAGCTTCAGAAGAAAGATAGAAACAATTATAATGAATGGGAGTGTTATGATATTTATATCATATGGTTATTACCACCAGACCATATCCCTCATGTAATAGTCACTAAACAACCAAGTAGACAGAGTAATATAGTCAGTTGACATTAACCACTTTTTTGTTAGGGCATACCTTAGAACAAGCACAATGGATAAAAAACTGGAATTACCATTATGAAGGGATAGATAATATACATAGTACCCAAAATATGGACTCTCTCTCACTCAGGCTGATTTAACTATTGCTGCTGTCAAGTGTCCAACCTGTCAACAGTGGAAATCAACAAAAGATGAGTTTTCAGTATGATGAGTTCCATCTTTCTAGGAAACCAACTAGCTTTGGTAACGGGTTAATTATATCTGATCTTTTCCACCCTGAAGGGGTAGTAATTCATCTTAAAGGGAATTGACTTGTTTTACCTTTCCTGCTGATAGGACCTCATGCACCATTATCTAAAGACTTATATACTATTTCAACCATAAGGATTCTGCATACAGTTGCCTCAAATGAAGAGACTAACTTTATAGCAAAGGAGGTAGAGCAGTAGGCCTGTGCCCATAAGATCTCTTGGTTCTGATGAGATTTCATAGCTGGATTCCTCCATAGGAATTGTCCTCAATCAAAAGGTGCTGCTCCCCCAAATGTTCCTCCTCATCCTGCCCCCAACAGGGGCAGTCTGTTTTGTAGTTCAGGATGTCTCTGAAGAGCCTTCATAGGTCCAGAGCCCCTATGCCATTAGCCAAAGTGAGTTAAAGTTTAGCTTCTCTGTCTGATTCTATTTCTCTCACTCCCATGAGCCCTCCCCATTCAACCTTTTGCACACAAATTTAAGAGTTGTTTCCTGGGGAAACTGACCTGCATGGCCCTCATTTAGCATTTATTTTTGTGTGGTGTATTATAAGGATCTATTATTTTATTCTTTACAGAAAGTCGAGTGTTCTAAAGGTATTTAATATAAAAATCATCAAAAGATGGAAAGCCCCCCTGATAGGTAACACCAGTACTATTATACATCAAGTGGTATAGACACACCTTTCCCTTGCCTTTTCTATAGAATAAAAATAGATTGATCTATTTGTTTACTCCCATATTAATGTCACATAATTATAATTCTTATATAATTATAATAAATATTATTATCTGTTAGGGGAGATCTCTTGCCTTTGCACATTTACTTTAGATTTATCTTGAATGGAACAACTGGGTGGCTCAGTTGGTTAAGTGTCAGCTTTCAGTTCAGGTCATGGGCCCAGGAACCTGGGACTGAGTCCCTCATTGGTCTCCTTGCTCAGTGGGGAGCCTGCTTCTCCCTCTCCTTCTGTCACTCTCTTCTCTCTCTCTCTCTCTCTCTTTCTCAAATAATCAAATAAATTCTTTAAAAAAAAGATTTATCTTGGATATCCTTAAGCAATTATTATGCCACATACAATTTAAAATCCTGGTTTCAAGTTAATGAAAACATTGTTTGGATTCAAGTTATGAATGAATGGAATTTATAAATTAATAATGGTAAAAATTGACAGCTTTTAATATCGAATTTTCTCATCTGTTAACACATTCTAAATATATAAATGTATAGTTTCCTTTTATGTCCTCTCTTTAGTTCTTCATATCCTTTCTGATATTCCTACTGACTTCAGTGTTACGATTTGCTAATAGTGCCATTTCTTTTTCTTTCTTTCTGGATTTTTGTCCTCTCTTGAGAATTCTGTCCAAGACATTTACCCTGGCTGTTTACCTTCTGAAGGTATGCATAGTGGACTTACCTGACAATTCTGTATTTCTAGATATCTCCTTTCTTGTTCTAGTGAAGAACAGTCAAATTCTGGGGGAGAGTCAGGTTCATGGCAGGCTGGCAGATTGGTGGGATATAAAAAGCACTATGAGTTAGACTCACAGAGCATGAAATGCCACATCACTCAGCATTTTTAAGCAGCTGTACTGAATGTAAAAAGATTACATTACCTTACATCCATCTTGGTTCTTGAATATTTTGCTGTATTGATTTGATAGTGGCCCTTCTTTGATTTTGCAAAAAGAAATTACTGAGCAAAGAAAACTTAACATAAAACCAGAGAGGTGTCACCTGCAGTGAAATAAAGGATTTCTTTAGTGATCCTAGGTTCCATGTAATTTTAGAGAAGCTGAAATTGTTCAGAATTGATGTGTGTGGAGAAAGCCACTCCCTACCACTCTTTTTGATTTGGTATTAAAATCCTTCAAAGGAGTAAAAATTAGCATGTAAAACAGCTGAGCCAGGTGGATATTGAAAGATGTGAAAGATTTTTTTTTCCTAAACCATTGTAGAATTAACACATATGGTGTTTAGATTCAAACTTAAAGTATCATATATCAAACTAAATTGCGAGTCAGATTTGTGCTGACTCAGAAAATATTTTATTGCTGTCTTCCTTGAGATGAGGAGGAAATCTGAAGCCCTGAAATACATACGTGGGTATATAAATCTTGTTTTAAAAGTTATTTGGAATTTTACTTCTGGTTATCCTGGAGTATAAGGGTCTGTACTTATCTTACTATCATAAAGGACTAAGAAATGGGGCACTATAAGTGAAACTCTTTTCAAACATGAAACAAATGCCAGTTCAAGTCTTTGATCTCAGGAAAGGGGGAGGGGGAGATTAACCTTATCACTTTATTCTCCCAGATTTTTTCTTGGAAGAAATTATTAGCCAGTAACACAAAGAGTATATCAATAGTCTTGCTGAGTTGAAGAGACAAAATAGGAATTCAAAGACTTTGAGGCAGCTACATTTTTAAGGGATGTGTGCTATAGAGGATCACTATGCAGAAAAAAATCTCAAGAAATATACACAGACATCCTATTAAATCTTTGGACTGATAACATTTTGAATATGCATAGGCCATGAAACCAAGTGAAAAAATCCTAAGAAAGGAATAATTACTGAGGAAATGTGAGTTATTCTATTTTCAGAGTTTATGTATGATTGAAAATTAAGTTTCTACTATGTGTAATAGAGAAACTTGACTGGATATATAGGGAATTCAGTAAAGACTCCAGATGGTCATGCCTTAGTCATGGGCTAAACCAGTTCTAGAGAAAGATTACTCTGGTGCCATTCTAAAATGTGATTAATAACAAGCCTCAAAAGAGCAAAAGTATATTTAAATAACTTAATTGCCTGCTAGAACAAAGCCCAACACTTTTTAAGGAAATATAATTTTATCAAGCATTCAAAAATGTAAAAAAATAGTGTCTACCATACAAATAAAAATTTCTGGATATGCAAAGACCTAAGGAAATATGATCAATAAAAAAAATTTTCAATATAAATGGTATTTAAGTGACAGATGATGAAATTAGCAAAGACTTCCAAGAAGCCATTATAAATATACTCTATGCACTTGAGAATTTAAAGGAAAAAACAACATGATGAGAGGAGATATGAAATATATATAGAAGATTTAACTATAACTCCTATGATAAAAAATGCTCTATCTAAAATGAAAATATTTAGACGGCTTAATCACACATTTAGAGCCTATAGCAGCAAAGACAACATACTTGAAGATATAACAATATAATGTATCAAAAGTGAATGCAGGCAATAAAGATGTAAAAATTTAAAAATACTGCTTCAATGAGCCATAGGAAAATATCAAGAAGTCTAAAGGGCTGGAAAAACATATTTGAAAACATAATTGTTCAAACCTTTCCAAATTTGATGGAAACTATAACACAATTCAAAGCATTTCAATGAGCCTCAAATAGGATAAGCAAAGAATAATCACAAAAATGTGCACTGCAATCACATTGTTGAAAATGAATAATAAAGAGAACATCTTAAAACCAGCCAGAGAAAAAAAGAGAAAAGTTTAAAAGCTACAGAATACAAAGAACTGCAGACTTCTCACAAAAAATTTTATGTCAGAAGACAATGAAATTAACCCTTTAAAATAATAAAAGAAATAAAAAGACCTATCTAGACATTAAAAGAGAAAAAAATTTATGTCAGAAGACAATGAAATTAACCCTTTAAAATAGTAAAAGAAATAAAAAGACCAATCTAGATATTGAAAGAGAAAAAAATAAAGAGGTAGAATGAATAAGTAGTAACTGTAATAAAGTGGTATTGTAAGGGCCTATTTAGCCAGCGTGGCCCCACCTCGGCTGAACAGCCATTTTGTTGTTTATGCAGTAAAACTTAAAATGACCGTGCCCCACCCCCAGGGGAACTTACTTAAAAGCAAGTCCAGGAAACCAGTCCCAGGTAACAAAGCCCAAATACAGGTCAGGTCAGGTGGAGATAACAGCCCGAATGCGGGGATAAGTCGGGTCAGGTAGAGACGTCCGTCCAATCAGTAAAGCTCGAATACTGTCTCCCTAGCTAACAAGGAGTGTGGGCCCCACCTTTTGGGTGCCAATTCTCACCAAGGTGATAGGCTAGTTAAAATAACTACTATGGGGTGAATTGTAATTCAGTTGGCCACCTAGCATGACTGTGCAGCTTTCTCTGTGTGTTAAATCTCATTGGCCACCTGTGTGTGGCCAGGTCCAACCATATGGCCTTTGCTCTATAAAAGTTAGTCTGTAAACCAGGGAGGGGTCACCTCTTTGCAAGAGACGGCCCTGGCCGGTCAGTTTGATTCTCAGTGCTAGGTGCAAAATAAAGCTTTGCTTGACCTTCGCTTTGTATCAGTCTTCCTCCTTTGACCACGGACCCAACAGTATAATAAAAAATATGCAACTAATTTTAAAAATTAAAAAAATAAAAGAGTAAAGAAGACACAAAGAAGACATGGAACAAATAGAGGAGAAAGATGCTTCATTTTAAGGAACTGACTCACGTGATTATGGGGGCTGATAAGTCCAAAAGGTGCAGAGCAGGCTGGCAGTCTAAAGACTCAGAGTTGCTAATGTAGCTTGAGTCCAAAGGCAGTTTGGGGGCAGAATTCCCTCTTCTTCAGGAGACTTCAGGTTTTTTCTCCTACCCCTTCAATTGATTGGGTGAGGCCTATTCACATTATAGAGAGATTTCTGCTTTACTCAAAATGTACAGATTTAAATGCTGATCTCATTTAAAAAATACCTTCACAGAGACATCTAGATTCATGTACAGTACATATACTAGACTGATTTCTAGACCAGATATCTGGCCATCATGGCCTAACCAAAGTTGACATATCAAATTAGTTATCCCAGATAGATTTATACTCAAAAAAATGATAATCACATTAAAATGTAAATTGGCTAAATACCTCAAGTAAAAGGAAGACTGTCAGATTGGATAATAAACACAACCCAGATAAATGGTATCTATAAGACATACTTTAAATATAAAGACATTGACTAAAAATAAAAAGGTGAGAAAAGGTATGCCCTACGAATACTATTTATAAGAAAGTAGAAGTGACAATATTAATATCAGATATAGCCAACTTTAGAACAGTAAATATAAATATTACCAGGGATAAAAGACATTTTATAATGACACTTTACCAAGAAGACAGAATAATCTTAAGTTCACTTGTACCTAAAACAAAAGCATCTATATACACGAGGAAAAAATTTGAAGGGAGAAGTAGATAAATAAACAACTGTAATTAGAAATGTCAATACTTTTCTATCAGTAATTGACAGAGCAAGTGGAAAGAAACTCAGATATAGAAAACTCAAATAATCAGCCTACACTGAAGGATAGAGAAAGCCTTTAGGTAATCTTGACCTATTGAACCATGGTGCTATGGTGCTTATGCCTTAATCCTATATTTTGTGATTATCAAAATATGTTAATGTTAATATGTATTTGTGATTAACAAATATGTTAATGTTAATATGTAATATGAGATTATCAATTATGTATGGTGTTAGCAGTACGTGATTACAGAGCAGAGTTGTTAAATAAGAGCTTAGAATTTAAACCAGCAGAATGGAGAGAAATGGTTAAAAAGACAAAAAGAAAAAAATGCAAAGAAGTGCATTGTAGTTAATGGCTTCCACCATTCAGCAGGGGGCATCTTATTTCAGTGGTCTTGGGCAGAAGTAGTTTCCCTCTGGTAGTAATCCCTTGTTCTGAAAATTTAGAGCTAGCAGTTTACTAGGTCTTAAAATCTGTAAACTCTTTACTCCTGGAGATTCTCTGAGAATTTCACCTTATGGCTTCGAATAGTGTCATCTTCATCATTTTTAGAGTTGGAGAAAAGATCATGTTTTTGCCCAGAGGAATTTATGCAAGGATCAATCCCTTGCTACGTCATCTCCAGCAAGCGTGTTCTCCCATGTTGTTTTCAAAATACCCAATCTTTTGCTCAAAAATCATGTAGAAAATAATTAGATGGTTTCTTGGGAGGGCAGTTGGTATGTATGGATGATAGGACCAAATAGCACTGGCTAATTTATCATAACATATCATATCATAGCTATGTGAACAGAGGAGAGTGAGACTCTTTGCTGAGTTACAGCATGCAATTAGTTTGTTCTCAATGACTTTTTGGAGAATAAGGATGTTATAAAAACTGAGAACATTAACAAAACTTTTAGACCTTTAGTTTAGTGGTTTTTTTTTTTTTTTTTTTTTTTTTAGTATTAGGATTATGGTTGGCTTTTACTGAGAAGAGTAATTTACTGGAAGACAAATCTTTTTATACACAATACTTCATGAGTCTTGAATATGAGTATGAGTTTTTTATGTCTGAATAGTACGCAATCATTGAAACATGCTTTACCACAGTTTACTTAGAGTTAAACTAGGAAGGCTGAATTCTTAATTTTTCAAATTATTTTTGATCCTAAATTTCATAAATAAAAAAGTCTCACAATAGTGTTGAGATAAGTAAAATTTGGAGAGATGGGGCAAACCTAATTATTCTTTTGTGTTGTTTTTATAAAATGAAGATAATGAATGGTTTGTTCTACTAATAGTCATTTAGGAAAATCAAAGACATTTTGTGCTAAAAAAAAAAAGAAGAAACTGTGCTTTTTGTTTTAATTTGAATTTGGGGTCTGAATTAGATAGTAGCAAAATCCATAAGGATTTTTAGAGGAGTCAAGGTTTGACCATAAGTAACAAGGATTTGAAAGCAAGAAATAACTCTAGGAAATATATTTAAAAAATAAATTACAGTAATTAGTAGGAAATTTTATAAAAATGATGCAAGGATATGTTGAAAACACAGAGGATAGCAGAATATTTTAGTAATAAAAGAACCTCTGCTATCTGGGCACAAAAACCTGCAGTTTTGACAGAAAGAAAGCACAAATTCTGGTTTGGGTCTCTTTGTATTTCCTTTGTGTAACAATTGCAGTAAAAGATCCTTTTGCCTCATGAATAAGCCCATCATATTTATTTACCTTTGTCAAACATTTCAATACATTTTGTTCATTTAAAAATTATTATTTGTAGGTGTTACATTGCCAGGAAAATCATGTTCATTTCCCTTCAGACCTTAAGCCATCGAAATCATCCAAAAAATGTTTTCCAACCACAATGGAATGAAATTAGAAACAGTAACAGAAGGAAATTTGGAAAATTTGCAAGTGTATGGAATTTGAACAACACATTCCTAAATAATCAATGGGTCAAAGAAGAAGTCATAATGGCAATTAAAAACTACTTCGTGATGAATGAAAACTCGTACCAAAATTTATTAGATGCAGTTAAAACATTACTTAGAGCACATCTGTAGCTGCAGATGCCTATATTAAAAAAGAATTAAGTTCTCAAGTCAGTAACTTAACTCTCCACCTCAAGAATCTAGAAAAAGAAGAGACTGCTAACCCTAAATGTTCATCTACTGAGTAATGGATAAATGAAAGGTAGTGTAGAGTCATATAAGGAATATTATTTAGCAATAAAAAGGAATAAAGTATTAATACATGAGATAACATGGTTAAATCTTTAAAGCCTTGTATTAAGTGAAAGAGGCTAGTTACAAAGAGTCATGTATTATACATACCCACTTGCATGAAATGTTGAGAACTAGATACCTTTATAGAGGCAAAAAGAGATCAGTGGTTGCTGCCCTGAAAGGAAGAGAACATGTGGAGGGACTACCAATGGATAGGGGATTTCTTCTGGGGATGATGAAAGACTACTGTGATCATGGCACAATTCTGAGAATCAACACCACTGAATTGTATACTTAGAAATGGTGAATAGAGCAGTAGTGAATTAAATCTCAACACACTTGTTAAAAACAAAACAAAACAAAAAACCCAAACCAGAATCCGCCCCTAGAGGTTCTGATTCAGGTTTGTGGTGGACTCAGATGAATCATGCTCTGTGGGAAGTGTGTGAGCTAATAGCTTGGCTATTGTGCCTTCAGAGGACTGCTGTCAAAATGCAAACATGGTATCTGGGAAAGTTAAGTTAATGAACACCTGCTATTCCATAGATAGGAGTTAAATTATGAAGTTACCATCTGTTCTGTGGACTCTGAGCCATTGAAGTCCAACTATGAGAATCTGAGTGGCAGGAAAGTAAAATACAGTTAAGATAAGTAGTTTAATGATGGGGAGGTGTGTAAAGGGGTCCTAGGAGAGACAGTTTGTAAGGGAGAGGAATTCTGGGATGACAGAGGTACCCGAGCCCACTCCTCTTGGACTAACCTGGTACCATGTGCATCTCAACTTAAGAATTAGGGAAAATGATAGCTAACATGTATTAATTACTTACTTTATAGAGGTCAATGTTGTAAATGCTTTTTTGTGGGCTTACTTTGTTTAACTCCTTCCAAAGACCTGTGAGATTGATATGATTTTTATTTCCATACTACAAAAGAAGAAACTAAGGCATAGAGTAGAGTGATTATTAGGTCTCAAATTACATAACTAACACTTGAAAAAGCCGGGATTCAGACTTGAAAGTTTGGCTCTAGAGGCTTATGACCACCCCCTGTCCCCAGGTTTGTATGTTGATGTCACCTGGCCGTCACCAGCCAAGGCAGAGGGCAGAAGGAGAGGGTGCCAGTTACTTTACCCATGGCTTCTTGAGGCCATGACCAGGCTGCAGGTACTTTAGAGAGGTTGGGTGACGCAATGTGGTGGTTCAAACAAGCACTAAATTGGATTTGGACCATCTTGAGTTTGAGCTCTAACTCTGCTACTAGTGTCTGGAAGATTAGGGGCATTTGATCTCTGTAGGCCAGAACATCTTAATATATAAAAGAAAAAAAAAATTGTATTGTCTCTGCCTTGTGGTGAGATTCCAACTCAGACAATGGATCTCAAAAATCTCAGTGAACCTCAATGATTCATCTTAACGTAAGGTAGGGGAATGCCAACAACAACAGATTAAACCACAGGAGAGTCCCAGCTTCTAGATTATTCCTGGAGGCTCGTGGGTTGATAAGCAATCAGGGAAGGAAACATCTGTCTTTTCAGACCAATTCCTAATGTTGAGAGTTTGTTACTGCAGTTTGAGGATCGCCGTCTCTCCTACTGGTGTCTGAGGAGTAGCTACTCCCCATTTCAAATAATTGACATTTAAGAAAATTCTATCTAAAAAATGAGTATTCGATATCCGTGAGATACTCAGCTGGGGACCATGTCATCTCCAGCCCAGGCTGATGGCTCAGCAAACCCTTGAGAAGGCAAGCTGTGGCAACAGCTGTTGCTTAGATGAACAGACCGAAACATCTATACGTCTTGACAGCTCACTTCAAATTGTAATACCACTCTTTATTCAGGTGGGGGTCCATCTTTTATGTTTGTCCTCCACAGTTCAAGAGGGAAAAGGAGAAACGGTTTGATTTTGATTTCAACTTGTACTGAATGGAGGGTGGTGGAGGACTTTTACTGAAAGCACTGTTAGGATGGCAGGCAGATGTCTCCTTAACAGGGGTACTGGAATTTAGAGCATTTTGGAAAGCGTTTTTAATGACTTTCCAGTAGCTGTGGGATTTCATAGCTCCTGAATGTGCTCATTTAACATTTGTTTGGTTAAGGGACCCTTCTTTTGAAATGGTAGCAAAGAAAGCTCTGAGGACCATGTTGAAGGAGAGCTGTTTTGAAATGTAGTGACAAGCTCATAAACTAAAGGTCATATCTGTGACCGGTTGATCATTAATTTGTTTTTTTGCCTCTGAGAAGACCAGAGCCTGCGTATTTGCAGCAGACCTTAACACCGATGATTTGAACAATGAAAAATGCCTGTGCTTTTACTCCAGCTTTCAGAGGTCCTGACGTATCAAGGGAAAAATGCTGAGCTCAAGGCCTGGAACTTGGGGTCTTACCATCTGTCTACTCTAATGGCCCTTCAACCGGCTCTATCTCTGTCTTTTTCACTGTTAGAATAGAAACCTTGAGATAGATTTCTGGGGCAAGTTGAGGACATTCTTTTTTCCAGGGATTTTTTTTTTTTTTTAAATTTAGGTTTTATATTTTCTGCCTTGGCTGGATTCTTTAATCATCAGGCTGATGTAGTTTAAAATAATTTAAAGTAGTTTTTAAAGGAGCACCTTATCATTAACTCAGACAATGTAATTAAGAGTTTGGTTCTAATCACACCATATTCTTATGTTTGTGAATAATGAGGGTGCTGATGGTGTTACCGCTTCCTGGTAATCTAGTGTATTCGGGATTACCTCTTTAAATTAAGATGATGCTTGGCCCTGTCCTTGGAATCGTATTTCACATGTGATCTGCTACTCTAGCAGCTCTCGGGAAGAGAACCTTCTCATCCTCTCAGCTCTGCTGCCTCTCTTCTGCCCATGCCTTACCGGTTTCTCCCAAGGGAGAGCTAATCAACAATTAAACCAGGCAGAGCTGGGAACACGGACTGGAGACTATGTAATTGGCTGGGGTGTGTGGGTCACTGTGGTTCGGTGGTTAGTACTTGCGTGTGACCCTCTCTTCCTCTGCTCTTCAAGGGAGACCCACCCAGGCTGCTCTCTCCCTTTCTCTCTGTTCCAAATACAGAATCCAAGAGGATTCCTGTTCTTGGGTTCCTGGCTCTTCATTCCATATTAGCCTGGGCCTTGTTGGCATACTTAAAAAGGCTGACTTTTAGAAGAATGTAAGAGCCCTACTTCGGCTCATGTCTGAGTCACGTACTCCAACTCAGCTTTCACCAAAAAGCCATATTGTGACAGTCTGTAATATTGGCTCACTTGCAAATAAATATTTGCTTCCCCAGATGACTAGTCTTCCAATCCCCAGAGTTCCCTGGGACAGAGGCATGAGTAATAACAGCTCAGGATTCAGAGTCCTGACTCTCTGAACTAATATTTTTGGAATAAAATCAAACATTTTTGTAACTGATAACACTGAGTGTTCCACACCTCGCTTGTCTGACTTTTGCTTTTTCCTACACTACAATGGGAAGCATACTGACCTGGCTGTCCTTCATTCTATTCTCTTCCCAGCTTTGCCCTTTATTCCTTCTGTGCGCTGGGCCCTTGATTTCTTCAAGTGTAGAATGAAGGGGTTGAGCTGAATCCTTTTAAGTTCACCTCTAATCTGTTCTGTGCTACTGCAAATGTCCCTTTTGTGGGTTCAGAGCCCACTTAGGACATTTATTTTTATTTTTATTCTTTGTTCTGAGTTATCTTTTGAGTCTCTGTCTCCCTTGTTCAGTCTCTCTTTTTCTGACACACACACACTCGAATATCAGTGAATTAAATACATTTTCTGTGAATGGAGAACACATTTTACATGACATAAAATGCTTTTTGGGAAATGGAAGAAAACACCCTGAGCAATGCAGGGTTTTTTTAAAAAAGCAGCTTCAGGCCAGATCTCCTGGTGCCAGAGGAAACAGATCAAGCAGCCTCTAATTGGCCTCATTTATAGCCTTTTCACATAACCCGGGGTATCCTATTTTTTTTTTTTTTTTAAAGAAGAGCCCGCTGCACTCTGAAAAGAGCTTAATGTTTCTGTGAATAACATAATTAAAATGGAGATTAACATCAATGACTTAATCTGGGCCATTGATCTATGAAGAAGTTCTGCAAGGATTTAGTCAGAAGGCCTGTGGAGAGGAAAAATAAAAATATGGCTTGGTGCTGGAGCTGGAGGTTGCACAGTCCTGGAAGATGGCTGCTGCTGCCAAGCTGGATGAAACACTTCTGCTTGAAAACACCGTGGTCACGTGGGCGGAACCCCTCTGGGGTTAAATACACACACACACACACACCCTTATTATATATATATTATAATATATATAATATATATATATTTTATATATATATAAAGGTATATATAATATATGTGAGGATATATTATCTTCATATCCTGGGGGAAATATGCTTTGTTCTGGCAAACGCTGATTTGCTCTCACACCACAATCTCTGTTGATACCTGGTGTTTAGCGTGGTTTGCTCCACCACCTCTTGTGGAGGAGAGGGGAAAGGATGGTGAGAAGTGGTAACAGAGCAAACCAAACTGTCACCAACTTTTATCATCATCCCAGAGGAGGTTCTATTTCATGCATGAATTGCTTGGTGTGTATATTATTTATGGAGTCACCCAATGAAAACCACAAACTCTCAAAAACAAAAATAATCCCTTCTATTCACCCATGGAGTATATCTTCCAGTTCTAATTATTATCTGGAGAATTGAAGGGAGTTTCAGCCCACATCTATAGAATGTTACTTTTCCACTCATTTTTTTTCTGTATGTTTGGGAGACCATTCTCCACGGGTCTCTCATGTTTCCGTGTCTTACGACAGAGGTACTACCTGCCCTCTTATTGAGAACTACCTTCTACCTTCTAGTGTTTGTCTAGAAAACAGCCTTTTCTTTGGAAAAAACAGTATTTTTTCCAAAGCAATGAACAGGTATGCTTACTACAGAAGAAAATGAAAAAAATCTCTGTAGAGCAAACAACAAGTATACATATTGTCGATTACAGAAGGTTAAGTCTCCTTTTCTTTAATGCAAACCACTCTGTGTGAAGCCATGTATTTGGGCCCATTCCTGCCCCTTCTGTGAGACTTGGTACGAAGGGGGAAATCTAATTATGCTGATGCTCCTGCCTCCTGCTATGCCGTGAGTAGTTGAGTCCTTTGCCTGTGGCCCACAGATCTTGTTTCTTTTCTTTTCTTTTCTTTTTAAAGATTATTTATTTATTTATTTATTTGAGAGAGAGACAGTGAGAGAGAGCATGAGAGAGGAGAAGGTTAGAGGGAGCAGACTCCCCATGGAGCAGGGAGCACGATGCAGAACTTGATCCCAGGACTCTGGGATCATGACCTGAGCCGAAGGCAGTCGCCCAACCAACTGAGCCACCCAAGTGCCCCAGATCTTGTTTCTTCTGTGAGCATCGATGACCTGTTGCTACGTTATGGCAGCCTAACCTGTTTGCTTTTTTTTAAAATGATAAAAAATATAACTGCTTGAAGCAGAAGTTTTAAAGGTTTAGATTGCCTTTTGTTGTGATTATTGCACTTAAAATGGGCTCTGTGCTGATGTGAAAGGTCGGTTTATTAAAAGTGGAAGCAGGTAGAACTACACAAATACAAAAAACATTGAAGTCCCAGGAAGACTCTGAGTGGCAATGTAAATAAATTAAAGAAATTCTTTAGAGAGAACTCCCTATCTAAAACTCAGTTTTATCTAATATATGGTAGGCATATTATTGATGTCTGTTAAACTGAATTAAATAAAAGCCATTTTGCTTAACTCAGTGCACGCACGATATCCATGGCCAGCATCTAGTTAAACATTTACAAAATTTGTCAACTTGATTGATGGAAAAAACTAGTTTCTAGATATGGAGAGACAGTAGAGGAAAAAATAAACAGTATTGTAGAAAGACTGTGAAAGGCTAGGAAAATACAATTCTGAGGAAGGTCTTCCAGCACAAATGTGATTTAACCATAGAATAATCGATTTTCCCAAAGAACATGAAACTTCTCTGAACCATTCTTATCACTTAACCACAAGAGGAAGGGGGTGATGCTGCAAATAAACTGTCCATGGACGTGTGGTTATACCTGCATGTCCTTCATATTTGCAGAACTACACTCAACCATGTTATCTTGGTCTGTGGTTGTGACTGATAAGTTTGTGGTCAGACTGCTGGGCTTGCCAGACCTTTAGTTTATGGCTACAGGTCTTCTTTGTAGAGACTCGTTTTTATTTGTAAATGTGCACCTTTGCTAGGAGTCTGAGTGCCTATACCCAGAAAAGGTTCCTTCCACCTCCATTCCCAGCACCCGGTTGATGCACCCCAAATTGGTCTCTCTCTTCGTGCTCCTATTAAGGCCATCTATATAGCTTAGAACTTACAGCAAGGGTTTGACCTGATTTCAGCTGCCATTTACTATTATTATTATTATTTTGAGAGGGAGGGTGGGGAAGGGCAGAGGGAGAAGGAGAGAGAATCTTAAGCAGGCTCCATGCCCAGCATGGAGCCCAACGTCGGGGTTGATTCTGTGACCATGACCTGAGCTGGAATCAAGAGTCGGACTCTTAACAAACTGAGCCACACACGTGCCCCTATTATTATTTTTTATTGTCCTTTATGCTAATGGATTTATTATTTTCTTCATTAGCTTTTATGTTTATTTACTTTCCATATTCCAGTTCTCTGCTGTATTTTTAAAACTTCATCTTTTATAAAAATATAATTTTTTACATCCACATGTGTATGAACACATATATAACATGTTGTGTTATTCAGGCCCTCAATAAAAATGCCTGTGTACTCATTAAACAGATTGAGAAATAAGATTCTGGAAGCCTCCTTTATTCTTCCTTCTAATAAGTACCCCTCCCTCCTCTCAAAGGCAGTCAATATGTTGATTTCTAGCATCAGAGAAGAGTTGGTCTTTTTTGAACATGATGTAAATGAATCAGACAGTTTGTATTCTTTTATGACTGGTCTCTGAATTAGAAGTATATCTGTGAGATATATCTATATTATTGCATAACCAATGCATAACCATTGTGCTAGTACACACAACATATACCCCCCACACCATGCTTTATACAGTCTACTGTTGATAGATTGTTGGGTTATTTCCAACATTTGTCTCTTGTATAAAAGGTAACTTTTATACATCTTTTGGAGCACATGTATATACCACTCTGTTATATAACCAGGAGTGGAACTGGTAGGTATGGTCCATATATGTGATATTAATTTTATGTGTCAATCTGACTGGCCATGGGCTGCCTAGATTACATGTTATTTCTGGGTGTGTCTGTAAGTGTGTGGTTGAGATTAGCATTTGAATCTGTCCCCAGTGTGTACATGGGCATCATCTAATCCACTGAGGGCCTGAATAGAACAAAAAGGGATGGTGGGAGGAAATTGCCTGGCTTTTCTACCTACCAGTTTGAGTTGGGTCATCTCATTTAATCTTCTTTGGCCTTCAGATTTGGGGGATTTTTTTTTAAGATTTATTTATTTATTTTTAAAGAAGGGACGTGGGAAGGGAGAGTAAGGGGAGGGGCAGAGAGAGAGAATCTTTCAGGCAGATTTATTGCTGAGCATGGAGCCCAAGTCAGGACTCTATCTCACAACCACAAGATCATGACTCGAGCTGAAACCAAGAGTCAGATGCTCGACTGACTGAGTCACCCAGGTGCCCCCAAAATGGGATTTAAACCATCAGCCCCCTTGGTACTCAGGACTATGTATAAACTTGGACAGAATTATACCCCTGGCTTTCCTGGGTCTCCAATTTGCTGTAAGGTGGATTTTGGGATGTCTCAGCTTCTGTAATCACATGAGCCAATTCCTCATAATAAATCTCTCTTTCTCTTTCACTTGCACATGGAGGCGTGTGCACATACATGTCTCTTTGTTTGGTTAAATTGTTAACCTCTGTTATTTCCATAATATTTAATTAAATAATGGAAAATTATAGAGATAATTTAGGGTCTAGAAGAGTTTAACTTTCTCCAGCAAGAATTTATTTCTCCTTCTGGAAGGCAAATGGATTTAATTTAATGGATTTAACATTTGAGCTGATTTGAAGCTCCTTGTGAGGTCTGCCTTGTTTTTACTTCATTACTACTCCAAGAGCATAGATTTTCTGGAGTCCTAGCTAAAAATCTTGGTTGTTTAGCATAGTCCTTCTTTCTGGGACTGCCAGAGTTCATAACAATGAATAAAACAATAAATAAATAAAATAAAAAGACTTTACAATTATTTTTTAATTTTTAATATTATGAGACATATTTATATTAAAACAAATTGTTTTTTATCTGAAATTCAAAGCTAGCTTACATGTTGTATTTTATCCAGCAAATTTACTTCTCCTTTAGTGGATCTGCTCTTTAATTTCCCTTTAGCCAACCCATGAGGGCTTTGAAGGTTCTGTTCAGTTTTTCTTCCACCAATTTCTATTTAGCTCCTGAATTATGTGTTGGAAATAACAAATACCTCGAGGAGAAATGTGCTGAATATCCAGCATACCCCTGATTGTCACTTTTTTCTTGCTCTTGATCTCTTAAGTCCTCACACAATTGTAACTGTCTGATGTTTTCTAGAAAATGTATAAATATTTTATTTTAGATACCAGTAATTAGAACAGAATTTCCAGTTCTTTGTCCAATTCAAAATTTAAATCTACTTATTAAAATTACTATTTCTGGGATGCCTGGGTGGCTCAGTCAGTAAGCTTCTGACTTTGGTTCAGGTCATGATCTTGGAGTCCTGGGATTGAGCCCCATGATGGGCTCAACACTCAGTCCAGAGTCTGCTTCTCCCTTTCCCTATGTCCCTCTTCCTTCCCTCCCCTTCTCCCTGCTCTTCCTCTTTTTCTCATATAAATAAATAAAATCATTTTTAAAATGTTACTATTTCTGATTTATGAGTATCATTAATAATAACAATAATAATAATAGAAGATAACATTTTAAACACAAAATGTTTCTGTCAATAATTTAAGTATTTTACATGGATTGACTAATTCTCACAAACCTGTTTGAGATAGATATTATCGTTATGTCCATTTTTTAGAAACCTTTTTTTAAAAGCCTGCAACTGATATCTATTAGGGACTGAGGAGCACCACCACAGAGAACTGAGAAAACAATTAGTGCTCACTGTTGGAGCTTGGCACGGTGCCTCATATTAGCTACTTACCCCATAAATAAGAATTAATGGTCACTGGACAGTTTGCCATTCAGGTGGCACAACTCACATTAGCTAATTGCATTTACTTGGCCTTGGGAACACCCACCTCATTTAGGATGCTGGTCTTTCAACATTATTATGCTTTTGTGGTGTGTTTCCTCAGACAATTTTGGAACCGTGTTTTTCAAGCCCTGTTTTAGCAACAGCAATTCAGTATTCCAAACAGATCAATGGCTGAAGAAAGTTAGAGTGACACACGCTACTTGGTTATCTTTCTTTCTCTCCATTGTGAACTTAAGAAAACTATTTAGAAATCTTCAGAGCTTTAGGGCAGCACAAAGTTTTGAAAAATGCCCATCTGACTCCTACCTGATTGTTCCAGAATTTTTTTTAATTTATTTTTTTAAAGATTTTATTTATTTATTTGAGAGAGAGAGAGAGATCACAAGTATGCAGAGAGGCAGGCAGGTGGGGGATGGGGATGGGGGGAGATGCAGGCTCCCTGCTGAGCAGAAAGTCCCATGCGGAGCTTGATCCCAGGACCCTGAGATCATGACCTGAGCCTAAGTCAGAGGCTTTAACCCACTGAGCCACCCAGGTGCCCCATGTTCCAGAAATTTTGTAACAGTAAAATATGGTTCCAGTCCATGGGCATGGTTGATTGATCCAGAAGTAGAAACCTAGCACAGATTGAGCCAAGTTGAGCTCTTCTCTAGTATTTTGGGAAAACTAGTTGAGTAAGAAGCTGAGCTTTAATATAGAAAGAAGCCAGTTCTTGGTCCCATCTCAGGGACTTGGACTTTACTCCTCAAATTGGGATTTTCTTGCTTGGAAACATTGCATCTTTATTTATCTATACCAAGGGAATTTTAGCAGACGTCCATTATGAAGTCTTTCCATGGATTTTAAGCCTCTTGAGGGCCTCAGCCATGTGCTCTTTGCCACTTGTAACCTCTGCAATGGTGATCATAATTGCACTGATGAATCTCCATGGTGTACTTATAGGAGCAATGGGTTTAAATACAGAAATTCTTCCATCTCAGTGCACTAGGTCACAGGTTCTTTGGTTAACTTCAGAGGGTGTCATGTAATCTCTTTAGACTAAAAAAAAAAAAAAAAAAAAGAGAGAGGAGAGAACTTTTTTTTTTTTTTTTGTATTTATTAAAAATGTAGAAGAGAGAGGGATATCTGGGTGGTTCAGTTAAGTGTCTGTCTTCACCTCAGGTCATGATCAAAGCAGCCTGGGATTGAGTCCTGCATCAGGGGGAGGTCTGCTTCTCCCTCTGCCTATTGTTCCCCCTAATTGTGTTCTATCACTCTGACAAATAAATAAGTACATTTTTAAAAATAAAATAAAATAAAATGTAGAAGAGAGATGACACTAGAAAACAATACAAGTTCACAACTGCAAAAAGTCAACAAATCTCACCAAAACAAAGACAGAGAGAAACATGGGTGAGTGAGAGTTTTCCTAAGAACCATAAATTGAGTGTGCATAGAAACCTAAATTTTCCAAGAGAAATAGTCTAGATCTGATGAGGTTTTTCTTCTCCAAGAAAGCCCAGTGGCTGAAAGGGAAATAAAGACAGTAGGACAAGAGGAAGAACAACAGAGAGGAAAAGGACAAAGGGAGGGAACATATTGAGAATCTCTGAATCTCAACAAAAATTTCATGTAGATAACTTAAGAAATCCTCAAAGCAGAGGTGATCTGAATTAACAGATGATTCAAGCAGGGCGATTTCAACAGGGAATGGTGATATCATCAAAGTGGGGGAGACAAATAAAACTCGGTAAAAACACAGCAACTCTGCTCTTCATCAGCAAGACATCTTGGGTATATAGATCCAAAAATCCTGAGGGCAAAGCTGGGAACATTGCTTATGGATCAATAGGACTACATCATTTAACCAATGACATTTATATGTGACACTTTGATGGCCACGAGCACAAATTTTGAGCTAGAGAGACCTGAATTTAAAACCCAACTTTTTGTAAGTTTTCTCATCTTTAAAATGTAAAGAGCAAAATTTACCTATTTTTCCTTCTCTGTCTCTGTCTTTGTCTTGTGGTCATGAATGAAAGTAACCAAAGCCATGAACCTGTCCTTGCAAACAACATCCTGTGAAGCAAGGGCTAGATCTTTGATGTTATACCTCATGGGGTCCCATTCTCTCTGCTCTTCATGGAGATATCAAACCCAATGTCCCCTGGTCTTCTAATAGTAATATTATGAGATTCTTACCATACAAAACTTTTCACATGTGAAGTGCATATATTCTGAGGCATTCAAAAACTAGGTATAAAGATGACAGAATCTAATAAAATGAAACAGTGCAGATAAATCTGTGCCTAATGCTCCTTATTTTTTCCATGCCTTTCAGTTTCTAAGTCCACACAGTGTTTTGAAGTGAACTGCATCCAAACAGTACAATTTCAGGTCACAGAGGCTAAGACAACTCTCTAAATAGAAGAGTGCCGCCTCAAAAAAACATAAAAAATTAAAAAAAAAAAAAAAAAAGCGCATGTGAGAGAGAAGCTATTTGGCAGGAAGGAAAAACTCTCTCTGAAAAACAGCCTGAAACAAAAAATCAGAAACAAGGCCAAAAGAATGTAAATGTATTTCTTCAGGCTGCCTTTGTAGGCACAATATTTATTTTACTTTCTCTATCAGGAAATAAGAAAATTGGCCAACGAAGAGATCTGTTTTTATGCTCGGCATTGAAAATGGACAAACTGCCATCTTCCTGGAGGAATTCTAGTATGATTGTTATTTACAAATGTTTTGCTTAGAGAATAAGGCACAGAGTGGAGTTCTGTCCATTGAATACCTTTGTTTGTTTTTGCTTGGTTAGCTGATTTTCCACAATTACTTCTTCCACACCCACCTACAAATTACAGTAGAAATGTTGATGTTGCATTTCTGCCTGCGGAGTCTTCCTGTCATCAGATAGGAGCGCTGGAAATCCAGAATATTAACTCAAAAGGTTACACTTCTATAGCCCCTTCATTTCTCAAATTCATTTTTGGCATGAGACAGCAACGCTTTCTCCTTGCTTCAGTGTGAGACTGAGGAAATTACTGTTTGGCTCAGCTCTGTTGTCCAAGGTCATTTCCCAGGCTACGGTATCCAGTTTAGACTATTCCATAAGTGGCGCCTGAGTGGCTCAATGGGTTAAACCTCTTTAGCTCAGATCTCAGGGTCCTGGGATTGAGCCGTGGCTCTCGGCTCAGTGAGGAGCCTGCTTCCCTCCCCTTCTCTGCCTGCTTCTCTGCCTGCTTGTGATCTCTGTCAAATAAATAAATACAATCTCAAAAAAAAAAAAAAGGCTATTCCATAAGCAACATAAATGTTAACTAAATAATAACCTATACAATGGCATGTATTAAGACAGACGGAAGAGAAGAAACTCTCTCCAAAGAAATAGCTACAAAGCTGGTTATTGTAGTTTCTTCTGACTCATCCTGAAAATACTGAAATGTGGTTTGAAGTTAATGTCCCAATAAATAGAGGGGTCTTTTGATTGGCATGATTAGTTGTCTTGTATTACAGTATGGGACAGCACAAGGATAAACATAGCTGGGTGAAATTCTACACAGTCTATAGCAGAAATAATGTTAAAGTTATCAATTTACTGGCAAGACCAGGACGACATGTGCTCGCACCTTTTCTTCATGTGCTTTTAGTCCTTTGTTTCTTTTTTCTATCATCTGTGCATGGTGACATGCTCCGCAATCAGAGGCCTACGATCAAATCAATTTGGAAAACTGCATATGCCAGTTTCCTCTTGGATATTTGGAATGTAGAGCTGAAAGTCAAAGGATTTGAGAAGTTCTGTGTAAAGAAGGTATTTAACTCAGCTTGTTTCTCAGGTTTTTGACCACAAAACACTTTTGATTGCTTTTTGTCACATGCAATTTACATGAAGAGTAGAGTGGGTTTTTTTTTTTTTTTTTTTAATTAAAGTAGCGATCAGAAGCTATGGATTTTAAACTGTTTTTTTCTTCTACTTTATTGGTTATGGTTTTCTTTTCTTTTCTTTTTTTTTTCCTGTTGGCGAAAGGAGAGCTCCAATAGCAGTATGAAACATTGAGTAAGCCAGTGTTTCTTCTCTGCCAAGTTCTTGCAGGCCTCAGGGCTTGTGTTGATAGCTCTCCTCTCCTCTGGGTGCACCCTGGGGACACCCGCCGAGGCACAGGTGAGACACTCTATTGTCCTGTCTCCTCTGTGCTCGAATCCAGGGGTCAAAATTTGGCTTCGGAGGTCTGAATGTAAATATTACATGTTTTTCATTTATTGAATCATCTATATTTATCACAGAAAATTTTTCCAAAATTTTTTCCGGTAATTATCTTTGATCCATCTCTAAACTACTGCCTCCTGCTTTTTTCCAAGTCATAATTTTTCTTAAAGATTTTATTTTTTAAAAATTTTTGAAAATATTTTATTTATTTATTTTTAGAGAGAGGGCATAAGTAGGGAGAGGGGCAGACAGAGAGAGAAGGAGAAGCGGGCTTCCCGCTGAGCAGGGAACCCAACATGGGGCTGATCCCAGGATCCTGGGATCATGACCTGAGCTGAAGGCAACTGCTTTAACCAACAGAGACACCCAGGCACCTCCCAAGTCATAATTTTTAAAAACTTCTTTTTATAAGTATTTGTAAATTAAGGTAGTGACCACTGCAATTACAGGCAAACCACCAAATTTCATCCATTGATTCAATACAAGTTTTCTTCTCTGCTCATGAAGTTCAAAGTAGGCCCTTCCACATTGTAGCTCCATGATCTTCTCTATTTGGCCTCCAAAATCTTTGCAGAGGGGAAAGAGAAAGGAGTGCCACATTTGGAGGTTTTATAGGCCAGGTCTGAAAGAGGCACAAGTCACTTCAACTCTCATTCCATGGGCTACAATCCAGTCACACAGCACAACAACCATAAGAAATATGAAAGATAGTCAAGCTATCTGCTTGTGCAAAGGGGTGAAAGGGCTTGCTTCACAGCAATCTCAACACTAGCACTGATCATCTCTAACCCCCAGGATGTAGGGGAAGATTGCACTTCAATTATTTTGGGAGGAATTTTAAATTGTTAGCTGAATTAACATGAAAGGTGAACTAGTCTTTCACCAGTGCTCTTACATGTTTCCATGACCATAGCTCTTTCTAACCCAAAGAATTTACCAAGGAAACTAATGTGACAAACAACACAAAGGTTATTTTGTGAGCTTGATCCCAGTTAGATATGAAGATGATTAACGGAGAAAAGCCAAATATCCGTGAAGCATACACAATTCTCTAAAGGAGTCATCTTTATGTAAGCAATGAGTACACTGCACTTGGTTACTTTTTCCTTCCTTCTTTTTTTTTTTTTTTTTAAGATTTTATTTATTTTTTTGGCAGAGAGAGAGAGGTAGCAAGAGAGGGAACACAAGCAGGGGGAGTGAGAGAGAAGCAGCCCTCCCATTGAGCAGAGAGCCCAATGTGATGTGATGCATGGGTTGATCCCAGGACACTGGGATCCTGACCTGAGCCAAAGGCAGCCGCTTAACGACTGAGCCACCCAGGTGCTCCCATACTTGTGTTTCATTAAAATTTTAATGGACAGTTTAGACTTTTAAAGCTTGGTCTTATCATTTTTATTACAAAATCTATTTATCTAACTTCTAAATCAGGTTCCTGACAGCAATAAATTCCAAACCTTGCCAAATGTTACATTCCATTTGCTATACGTGCCATATTGCATTTTTAGGAGGCAATTTCGTAATGAACGCCAAAGATTTAAAATACTTATTAAAAGGAAAAGTTTTCAAAGTCACCTTTTCGAGTATCTAAAACTTTTTCTAGATTCAGAGAAATAAAAGAAAAGCAATGTTATAAATGTCTTCACATAATAAAACATATGCAGGATAATATGTTTTCTTTCTTGCTGTAATTGATGGTATCAAGAATGTTAATTAATGAGGAAAGTTGGGGTTTGGTTTTTAAGAACCTTTACTCAAGGTTCAGATCGGCCTTTTTTTAATTTTTATTTTTTTCTTTCCAAGTTTTTATTTAAATTCCAGTTAGTTAACATACAGTGTAATATTAGTTTCAGTTGAAGAATTTAGTGATTCATCACTTACATACAACACTGGAGCTCGTCACAAGCGCCCTCCTTAATCCCCATCACATATTTCACACATCCCTCCCTCCCCGGCCTGGCCCACCTCCCCTCTGGTAACCATCAGTTTGTTCCATATAGCTAAGAGTCTGTTTCTTGGTTTGTCTCTTTCTTTCCCACTCCGACCCATGTTTGTTTGTTTTGTTTCTTAAGTTATACATATGATTGAAATCATGGTATTTGTCTTTCTCTGACTTATTTTACTTAGCATAATACTCTCTAGGTCTATCCATGTTGTTGCAAATGACAAGATTTTATTCTTTTGATGGCTGAGTCATATTCCATTGTGTATATATACCACATCTTCTTTATCTATTCATCAGTCGATGGACATTTGGGCTCTTTCCTTAATTTGGCTACTATAGATAGTGTTGCTATAAACATTGGGGTAGGATGTGCTTTTTGAATCAGTATTTTTGTATCCTTTGGGTAAATACCTCATCGTGAAATTGCTGGATCCTAGGACAGTTCTATTTTTAACTTCCTGAAGAACCTCCATACTGTTTTACAGAGTGGCTGCACCAGTTTGCATTCTCACCAATATTGTAAGAGGGTTTCTTTTCTGCACATTCTTGCCAGCACCTGTTGTTTCAGGTTGATTTTAATAACTGCTGATATAATTGCTTTCAATAGGAGTTTATGGTTCAATTATGCAAGTTGTTTTTTAAAAAATAATGATGCTTACAGAATTTTTGATTGACATTTTCCGTGGTTATTCCTTCTAACTTCTTTTCTTCCTTCCAAATTTCTACCAGTTCCTTCCAAAGTCCATCCAAATTTCCTTTTCCCAACCTCTTGATTAAAATGTAATGATTTTTCCTCTAGTAAATATCTTCATACTCTAGGTTTAAACATAACGTTTAAACACATGCACACATACACACACACACACACACACACACACACCCAAAACAATTAGAAGAAACACAGAGTATATGTGATTCCTTACAGTATATTGAGTAAACTGGATTTTACTCATTTCATTTTTATTCTTAGTTTGTTTGTACATTGGCCATACAAAGGCCAAAAATGTTTATTCCCAGACCCCTTGATTTTTGGACCCATTATAAATATGTCTTGCCCATTTGGGGGGATGGTGTTAGAAATGTTACAGCCATTCCAAGGCCACATTTTGAGGTTGACCCTTATCCTGCTTTCAGTAGCCACTCTGGGGCTTATGCTGAAGGGAGACCTGTATTAAAAATATACTATTAATTGACCAGTGCTATTACTAAGAAACTTATCCAGAGACATGACATTTTACTCTTTATTATCATTATTATTATTTTCATCAGAATTAATTTCTCTGTGTGGTCCATGTAGAAAAAAAATTAAATTCCCTTGGGAAGTCTAACTCATCAAAGAAGTGGAGAATGAAGCAGCTAAGACTCATTGTATTCTTCACTTAACCCTCAAAGAAAAAGTATGTTTGTTCTATGTGTCTTATGTTAATGTCATTTGCTTCTTTTTTGCTAGGTAGAGTGTTAAAGACAAGACCAAAAATTTGGTATTTTTTTGAAACAAGATGCGATTGGGAGGGAGACAAACCATAAGAGACTCTTTTTTTTTTTTTTTTTAAGAAGTTATTTATTTATTCAACAGACAGGGATCACAAGTAGGCAGAGAGGCAGGCAGAGAGAGAGGCTGGCAGAAGCAGGCTCCCTGCTGAACAGAGAGCCTAATGCGGGGCTCAATCCCAGGACCCTGGTATCACGACCTGAGCTGAAGGCAGAGGCTTTAACCCACTGAGCCACCCAGAGGCCCCCGCATAAGAGACTCTTAATCTCACAAAAACACTGAGGGTTGCTAGGGGGGAAAAGCGTATCTAGAGGGTAGTGGGGTTATGGACATTGGGGAGGGTATGTGCTATGGTGAGTGCTGTGAAGTGTCTAAGCCTGATAATTCACAGACCTGTACCCCTGGGGCAAATAATACACTATATCTTAACTAAAAAAACTTAAAAATAAAATAAAATAATTTTGGTAATTTTTAGTAATGAATTCTGAATGCAGGTGTAATGCTCATGATCCTTCATGTAATGGTAGTTCTCTAAACAGACACATTTTAATTAGGAATTCAATTTTCAGATCATATTTGACTTATCAGAATATAGATATTGGTATTTTTAATTACCTTGTCTTTTAAAATCCAAAATGAAATGGAATTTACCAGTGCAGGAACATCTCTTCACAGATAATTGGCTGAAAATTGAGAAATTACTTGTGGTTACAAGTGGGAGATTTTAGGCATTGTGAAGCTTAAAAACAAAAAAGGTTATAAAGATATAGTGTCAAAACATAGCAAGAAAATGGAAGCATTTTGTGACTGTAAGTTATTTTACAAAATGTGGAATTCTCTTTGTTATGAGCAAAACATTAAATATTCATAGTACAATGCTCATTTATCAACTGTAATCAGCAGTCTTTAAGTTTTATGAAATGATCAGAACATGTTAATTACCTAATTAAATACAAATTTGAGTAAAATGAAGTATAGCATGTTTAATTTAGACCAATTTACATGTAATTAATTTAAGTTTAAAAGCTTTCACCAAATACAGCACTCATGAATCCACTCATCCATTTATTACACAAAGGCTTTTTTTTTTTTTTTTTTTGCATGAAATCAATGTTTTAAAGTTTTCTTTGATCAGTCTATGAGCACCCATCATGTACTGGGCACTGTGCCAGTGGCGACTGTCACAAACAGTTCAACAAGGGAAGGAAGGAACTAGCCTGTTCTTGACCTTTAGATTTCTGTCTAAATGTTCCCTCACAGGCATCCCCTGACTGCCCGCATAAATTAGAATTCCCAGTAATTGCTATTTCAGTGCTTGAATAATTTCTTTGTAGGGTTTATCACCACTTGTTAATTTGTCTACTTATATTTCAGATCTCTGTTCTCTACAATGTAAGCTTTATGAAGGTAGGCTGTTTACATGTCTTGTTCATAGTAGTATCTTCAGTGCCTAAAACATATTAGATGCCTAACAAACAAGCTGAAGGAAAGAGCCATGTATTGGTTAAGGTAGCATGACTTGGTGGCTTATGGTCAATAAGTGCTTTTTTCTTAGTGGCATAAAGTACAGTTAAAGTAAACAATCAGTCAGTATAAGAATAAATGATGTAGACCCATCCAGCTCTAAGAGTACATATTCATAAATGCTATGGAGATATATTTTATATAATTTTAAAAGATTTTATTATTTATCTGAGAGGGAGTACAAGCAGAGGGAAGAGCAGAGGGGGAAGGAGAAGGACAAGCAGACTCTGCACCCATCAGGGAGCTGGACATGGGGCTGAATCCCAGGACCCTGAGATCATGACCTGAGGTTAAGGCACCCAGAGATCTTTTTTAATACGTGCTATTTTTGTCCCTCCTCCTATTATATGTAATCTTTTAGGAGATGCTTGGTTTATGAGGGTGGAAGCCTCATTAATATGATCAATGCCTTTCTAAAAGAAACCTCAGAGGGACCCCCCACCCCCGTTTGCCATAGGAAGACATAGCAGAAGGACAACCACTGATGACCCAGGAGGAGAGCCCTCACCAGATCCCCAATCTGCCAGCACTGAGATCATGGACTTCGCAGCAAACAGACTATGAGAAAAAAATTTACGGTGTTTATAAACCACCTAGTCCGTGATATCTTTGTTATGGTAGCTGCAATGGACTAAAACATAGAGGTACACATTAACACATGCTCTGGAAGTACAGACTAACATATATCACAGACATACACAGTCACAGTGTCAGCAGTTTGTGTTAACGCATTTTATAGAGGGACACGTTCTCACATGTTATGGAGGTACATGCTAAGAGCTAAGGAAGCACCATCATGGATCCATTAACATAACTCTGGAGAAAACAGATGACATTTTATTTGGATCTTAAATGACAAATTCGAATTTTTCAGGTGAAAAGCATTCAATATAGAGCACAAAACTGAAAATAATCGGAAGGGCTAAACGTGTGATCTCTGTATAAGGCAATCTTCTTCTTTCTGTGTCTATGTGGCAAAAATCTACAAATCTGGATATGGTGAGAAGATTCATGGGAGAGTGGCAGAGGTGGTCCTGGTCAGGTTTTGGTCCCCAGGGTTGGCATGGGAAGCACACTGAATGCCTGGGGGAGCAGCAAGCGAGAGAAGGAACATGGTGGTCACGGCACAGAGAAGGTAGTAGTAGTAATAACTATGAAGGCTAGACACAAGAGTACTCTACTGGAAGCCCTGTGTCTTTAAGGGCAAATAATGAAACTACACAAAGTGAGCAGACAGCGCTCTGCAGAGGGTATAATCATGTCTCTGAGAGGACAACCCACCTATGCCCTTTTGGGCTACACTGCCTATGAGTGAGTAAAATGAAGGGAATAAATGAGTGCTAGTACTTTGAGAAATACCTGGGATTTTCTAGAATGTATATCTTTCTCATAGAATCTGCAGATTAAGTATATGCAGTTTTTCACAGTGAGTACACCTTCCCCAGTATCCTGAGAATGCCTGTAAGTAAGGGATGTTTGACTTTCTGTGGTGATTTGTCTTACCTTGATTGAGTTGAGACACTTGTCTCAGACCTTATATTAGGAAAGTTCTTGTATTAGGAAAGATTTGTTATGACGCTTACATGTCTGTTAAACACAATCCCAGGGACTGAGGGACTGTTAGAAAAACCATTAGCCAAACTGTAAATATTTTTAACACATGTTTTTCATTCATTTTTAAATTTATTTAATTAGTTTCTCAAATTTGAGACAGATCTCAATAGTTTTTCTGTTAGCGCTTTAACAGTTTTTGTTCGTTTGTTTGTTTTAAGCATAGGAAGTGGTCCTTAAAGAGGATTCAGTATAATGCCTCTGAGACTCTTATGGACACATAGAATTGGTAATGACAGTTTTTTTGTTTGTTTGTTTGTTTGTTTTTTTAGCTAGAATATATTTGTGAGCATGTGCAGAATCTGTGTGGAAGGTATTTTGGTGTCTCTCTGAGCAATAAGGCACAGAGTTCCTCTAGCACAAGAAGCTTCCAGAAAGGAGGGTATACCATGACTAGCTTGGAAGTTGATGACTTGGTCTGGTAAGTTTTGGATTTCAGTTGAGCATTGTAAGCTTTAGGCATTCTTGCTTTCAACTAATCTCTCTCCATTTAGTTTTGTCTTTGTTATTGGTTTGAAAACTGAACAGCTTACTTGACCATGCTCTTTGGTTTCTTTTCACATTTGTGATTTTATTTTATTTATTTTTAAAAAGATTTTATTTATTTATTATATATATATATATAGAGAGAGAGAGAGAGTGAGTGCGAGCGCGCGCATGCACAAGCAGGGAGAGCAGCAGGCAGAGGGAGAAGGAGAAGCAGGCTCACACCTGAGCAAGAAGCCCCATATGGGACTTGATCCCAGGACCCTGGGATCATGACCTGAGCTGAAGGCAGATGCTCGATCAACTGATCCACCTCAGCACCCAGCTTTGTGATTTTAGATTTGCCTACGAGTATGCTCCTTTTGGCCACCTCAGGTAAATATCCCACCTGAACTTTACTACACCTGAGAGAAGTTCTTTTTACCTCTTTCTCACATTTGTCACCTGGTGAGCAAACCCTGGGAAAATGCTTCCTCTTTGTAATGTGTAGACATTGCCAGTGTGTTGAATACTAGGAGTTTTCAATTGCTCTAGGAATTTCAGGTTTTCTAATCATGGAAATAATACAAGATGAGTTTATTAAATGGCATTAAATGTAATTATTTTTAAAAAGGAAAAGTACAAATATACTTATAACCTTAAACTCTGTTAAAAAATTTTGATGAAAATGGAGAATCACCAATGGTTTTTCAGGATACACTGAAGTTTATGTCCTTTGAAGTTCTTCAAAAACTCAATATAAATCAACATACCATTTTCACATTCTTTCCCAATCGAATCATAGTTGTGAGTAAATGGTCTTTCACATATGAAATGAGATTGTAAAACTGTGCCCTCTGCTTGCTCATTCTGGGAGATTTCATGTTGCACGAAGAAAGTTATTCAAGATCTATGTCCAAGTTGCTGGACTGAGATGAACTAGGCATGAAATCTGATCTGAGGACCATGAGGGATTTACCAATGTCTTTGTGTGACCTCAGTCTCTTGGAGAAGCTTTTGTAAGTTCCTGTAGGTCAAGAGCTGGAGGCAGGAGAAATCATAGCTGCAGGGTCACAGATAACCACAAACCCTTCCTTCCTCTGCATGTCAGCAGTCTCCTTGGCAACACATATTCTCCCATGCCTTTGAAAATTATTTTCAAGTAGGAATTATTTGGGTTGTTTCAGCAATGAAGATGTCTAAAGCTAAGGACAAGAAATCAATGTTTTTCTCCTTAGTAGGGAAAGAGCTCTCCCATGAATGTAAATTAGTCATAAGTTAAGCATTTCAGTCATGCTTAATGCATTCTATAGCTTCATAGGGGCTCTCCTACTAAAGTCTCATAAGCTAGACTTGAAAATACTGTGGAAATCCAAGTGACTTCTGCCAGGTTCATTTTAAGAACCAGTTCTAGGGAAAATAAATCAGAAAGGAAGAAATCAGGATGCCACTCTGGATGGCTGCTGCTGGGAGCCCCCATTTTCTGCTTTGTTTCTGTTCAGTGGAAGAAACCACAATCTTGGAGTTACCACTTACAAAATGGAACAGCATGGCATCACTATTATTTCCTTTAAAAAAAAGAGAAAGATTTGTTTATTTGTTTTAGAGAGAAAGAGAGCATGAATGGGAGGGGGAGGGAGAGATAATCTCAAGCAGACTTCCACTGAGTGTGGAACCTGATGTGGCTAAAATTGTGCTTATGAAATAAAAATGCTGCTCTGTAGGGTGTTGCTGGGAGTAAAACAATCCTGTTTTCCCTAATTTTTCTCCTTCATGGGCTCCTTCCTTCCCCTATTCAGTTTTCCAATTCAAGTTGTATGGAAGGAGGCTATTTAGAATATTTTTATCCTGAAAACTAGATAGTTTTTAAGTTTTTCATGCAAAACCTTAAGTATTTGTATCAAATAAAAAGGTCTCCAATGTAAAAAAAAAAAAAATTCCTACTGAGCATCTCTGGGAATATACATGAACATATATGTACCATGAATGTGTTGTAATTTTAAATACAAAAATTCTCCTTTCATTACAGTGTTCTGGATCTTTGGGAATTTTGGGTTCCCAGCATGAATTGAAACCCATTTTTTTTTTTTTATTTTGACTGGAATTTTATTGTCTTTATATATCAACTTGGGGATAACTTCTATCTTTATAACATAGAGTCTTCTATTCCATAAATGTGGTGTTGCTCTTTATTTGCTTAGATTTCCTTAACACCTTTTCACTGAAATTATACAGTTTTCTTCTCAAGAATTGAACCCCACTTATATCCTGACCCATACTAATCCTTTCTAAAAACTTAAAAAACAATGGGCAGTTTGCATGAACTAAAAGAGCTCGATGACCAGATGAAAAGCTCAGTATTAATGCTTAAAAGGCTTTCATTTGTGTAGAACGGGGTGACTGCCCCATAACGCAGGGCATGGAAATAGCCCTCCATAGGAGATGGAGCAGTTAGGACTCATTCATGAGATACAGTAGTCCTTCATTACCTGAGGTTTTGTTTTCTATGGTTTTGGTTACCAGGGTCAACTGCCGTCTGGAAGCAGATGATCCTACATCCCAATGCCCATAGTCATGAACCTCACCTCATCTCATCACAAAGCATTTTATCATTGCATATTGTCACCAGAAGAATAAGTATAGTAGAGTAAGATATTTTCATAGAGAGAGCACATTCACTTAACTTTTATTACAGTATATTGTTATAATTGTTCTATTTTATTATTAGTTATTATTGTTAATCTCTTACTATGCCTAATTTATCAATTTATCAATTTATCATATGTAACTCTGGATAGGAAAAAATAGTATATATAGGGTTCAGTACTCTGCAGTTTCAGACATCCGCTGGGGTCTTGTAACATATCCTGCATTCGTAAGGGGAAATACTTTATTTGCCTGTCGTGCCCGAGGATTGAGACTTCATGATCCTTTCTGAGTGAGTCCTCGATACATCGCTCAGCCTCCTTAGCCAGAGTGGGCTGACTTAAGCTGGACAAGCTGGAGCCTATCTTTCAGTAACTTAGAAATAAGACAAATTGGATCTAGCAAGTGTCCACACCTGATTAAGTTGGCCATGATTGTGTATATACAAGGATAGTAGAGAATGTTGGTCTGCACAGAGAAAGAAGGTTGGAAGGCATTTAGTGGAACAGATATCACTGACAATGTGTCTCTAGAAAGAGAGAATCCCTGGGCATCTCGCTATTTGATTGCCTTTGGTTTTATTTTAAAATTTTATTTATTTACTTGACAGAGATCACAAGTAGGCAGGGAGGCAGGCAGAGAGAGAAGAGGAAGCAGGCTCCCCATGGAGCAGAGAGCCCGATGTGGGGCCAATCCCAGGACCCTGGGATCATGACCTGAGCTGAAGGCAGAGGCTTTAACCCACTGAGCCACCCAGGAACCCCTGGTTTAATTTTAAAAGAACAATACTCGTTAGCTTATACCTGGTTTCATTTTGGGAAGTATTACTGAGCATGAGCCAATGTCAACCGTAAGAAGAACCTAAGTTTGCACTAATAGAAGATTTTGGTCTGCCCTGTAAGGCTTCTAATGGCAAGAAAATAATCAGAGCCTAGGCTCAACTATTATCTCTACTTAGCAGCTATAACATATAGAAATATATGGTGGAAAATGGCCAAGAATACTCATTGGTTTATGGATTTCATAATACAGTAGTTATATCATAACTTTTCCCAGGTGGGACATAAGAAGGAACTTTCTGTAGTGGCCTATGGCAAAGTGGTTCCTCCCCAATATCTTCTTTCTAATCACCATAGTACTATTTTTTCTCTCTCTTTTTAAAAATATTTTATTTATTTATTTGACACAGAGAGAGAGAGAGATAACAAGTAGGCAGAGAGGCAGGCAGAGAGAAAGGGGGAAGCAGGTTTCCTGCTGAGCAGAAAGCCTGATGTGGGGCTCCATTTCAGGACCCTGAGATCATGACCTGAGCTGAAGGCAGAGGCTTTAACCCACTGAGCCACCCAGGCGCCCCAGTACTATTCTCTTTTAACCCAAACATTAAATGTATCTGCTATAAGAATGAGGTCATGCCGTAGAATCCAGCTCTAGTTACAGAACACTTGCGCTGAATTTTGTTTTTACCACTTCACTGATACTGCTCACACCAAAGCGGCAGATAAACTTTCCTGCTACCAGATCCAACGGCCCCATTCCAGTTCTCATTATACTAATCCATTCACCAGCATTCATCAGGATGGATCACTGACTACCTCAAAAGCTACCTTTTTGTGTTTCTTCCCTGTCTCCACCTTCCTTGTTTTCCACCAACCTGACTATTCTTTCTCAATTTCCTATGTTAATCATCCTCTGTTCAACCTCTAATTTTGCCATGTCTCAGATCTGCCAATATCCTTGTTCCTTTCTTGCACATCTAAACTCTCATAGAGGCCAGTCACCTCAAATATTTCTTGTATGCCAATGGCTCCAAATTTTATCTATCTCTGATATTTCTCATGAATTTCTTAGGCATGTATACAACTGCCTACTCAAAATATCTGTACATATTTGTTTCCAAGATACTTCAAACATAAAATGTCCAAATAGAATTCTTTATTCTTCATATTTCCAAATAAATCCCAGTCTCAGTAAATAGCAATAGGTTCATGCCCCAACCTTAGGAATAATTTTTTTTTTCCTTTTTCCACATCAATATATATACCAGTCTTCTCACTCTGCCTTAAAATAATCCCAAATCCCTTCCTTCTTCCCTATCTCTCCAATATTAGTATCTTAAAGACTCAGTCATTGCTTATCTGAACAACTATATTAACCTCCCTTCCTTTCACTGTTCCTGCATCCTCATCTAACCACCACCGGAGCAACCAAAGTGATCTTTCAACATCTATGTAAGGCCAGAATACTCCAGCTTATAATTCTCCAGTGATGTCCCATCAAATTTAGAAGAGGGTGAGTGGGCTCAATCTGATATTTAAGACCCTGCCTAATGAAGAACTTCATCTTGTACCCTTCTTTCTCCCATAATTCTCCCCTTCTTTTACTATGCTTCTGTTTCATTGACCTTATTTCTGTTTCCTAGACATTGGAAATAATTCTCATTTAAGAACTTGTGTACCAACTAGTTCTTTCTTCCTGTGTCTTCTTCTAACTTAAGATCTTAGCTTAAACATCACCATTTTAGAGTTTTCCCTTGACCGAGCATATAAAGCCATACATAAAACTCTACATACTCAGTCTTATTTTCTTATGGTGTTAGTGAATTAGTAATATTACTGAAAATTTTGTTTATTTTTTTTTATCACCTCTTTATTCTCTCTTTAGAATGTGAACTCAAGCTATCAGGTTAGAAGTTGCAATTCACAATGTGCACATTGTTAATGTTTTCAGGTTAAAAGATTTTATTATTGCTTTATTATATTATTATATTATATATTATTATTATATATTATATTATTATTTATTATATTATTGCTTTATTATAATGGCAACAAAATGTTTTTTTCCTAACAAATCAGTATGTTATAATAATTTTTAGGCAGAAGGAAGTAGTGTCTTATTCTAATGTTATATATGTATACATTCTAATATCATTATATATACATATTTGATAGACATTGTTGATATAATATCTCAAATAATCTGTGCTTCCAAGCAAAGAAATTGCATTTTAAGTTAGCATAGTAATCACCATATCTTAAAAATTTTTGGAAGCTCCCATTATTCTTAGCACAGTGACCAAATTTGATATTGAATATTGTAGTTCCTATTTACTCTTTTATTTGGTGCTGTGTTACGTTGCTGAGTTTTAAAATTCAATATATAAGTACTTGCATAATACAATCCACTATTTAATAACTAAGGTATTTTTTTGAAGTGTTGTCTGTAGATATCTTAGAGATCACCCTTGCAACAGTTTGGTGAGTATAGCATAGCATTATTTGTTACTATGATTATTTCACTATGTAAAATATAACTTTCTAATTTAAATAACCTTTAGATGCATATTATTTTATTTTAGTTTATTTTATTTTTTTAAAGATTTTATTTATTTATTTGACAGAGAGATCACAAGCAGGCAGAGAGGCAGGCAGAGAGAATGGAGGAAGCAGGCTCCCTGCTGAGCAGAGAGCCGGATGCGGGGCTCGATCCCAGGACCCTGAGATCATGACCCGAGCCGAAGGCAGCGGCTTAACCACTGAGCCACCCAGGCACCCCTAGATGCATATTATTTTAAAGTGCTATAAAATTTAAGATAAAATACTACATTGTTAAATCTTATTTGACTACAGATGTCAAGATTAAAGAAAAGTAGAGCTGTTAGAATAGAACTATAAGAATATTATTCTGTATCATTAAACAGAATTTTGGAGAAATGTGATGGAATGCCAAAAAAAAAAAAAAAAGAGGAAAAATAATTCAGAGCTATTACTTTCAGCAAACTATAGCCCAGATATGCCACTGATAGAGTAAAACACAAATTTACCCTGTACCTCCATATCAACCATATCTAATGAATTTCAAGAAAAACTGATAGGAAAAGAAATGGATGACTAGGGCGCCTGGGTGGCTCAGTGGGTTAAGCCGCTGCCTTCAGCTCGGGTCATGATCTCAGGGTCCTGGGATCGAGTCCCACATCAGGCTCTCCGCTCAGCGGGGAGCCTGCTTCCCTCTCTCTCTCTCTCTGCCTGCCTCTCCATCTACTTGTGATTTCTTTCTGTGAAATAAATAAATAAATCTTAAAAAAAAAAAAAAGAAATGGATGACCTATTTATACCAAATGTACTTTCTCCTGTCCCAGATATATAACAATGTAACTAGAATATTCAACTAGAAGACATTCTTGTTTAAAGTTATCCATTACAAGTTGGAAATAATAACAGGGTAAATCTCAAAAGATATTGCATGTAGAAAGTTTTCAGTAACTTATTTTACATAAATTATTCTAAATGTTGAAAAAAAGTCAACATTTTTAATTCTCAAAGGTTTTGTATTTGCTCTTTAATAAAGACCCTTTGGGGATAGGAAAAAATGACCTGAAAAATGAGAATGGGTGAAAGGATTGGCAATAATTATCACATATTTTCTGTAGACATAAATAGAATGTAACATGTAATAATGATATCAAGTATTCAAAATGAAATTCTGATTTAACTACTATAACTCTGGATCCCACAGAGTAGAATCTATGAAAATGAGACACAATATTGACATGCTGCTATTGAATGCCTGACTTTGATTCATTTTTGTGAAAGTGTCTAACATTCAGTGAGTCATCTATAAAATTTTGATTATATCAATAAGGATATTCTTAAAATGACATGTGGTGGACTAGATTATTGTCCAAAAATATTTTCTCTTTCTCCCCCTTCCTTCCTTTGTGGAGTATATTTCCCAGTCCCTTGAATTTAAATGAGACCATGAACTTCCTCCAATCAATGAAATGTTCATGGGCTCTACATGACTGAAGATTTGAAAAGCACAAAAAGTAATAATCTTTTTAATTTTTAAAAATACAGGAAAAAGTTCAGGAACCGGGAATATGATGATGCTGTTAACATACTGTAAAAAACTAATTGAATGAAAATTTATTATAAAAACTGTTATGACACTTTACATTTCTTGGTAGGTGCATTCTTTAAGTGTTTTTTTGTAAATACAACAGACACAAAATATCTTGTTTCCAGCTTTACTGAGATATAATTGACAAATAAGACTGTATATTATGCAACTTGATACTTTGATATACTTATTTGTCAAAGCAGGTTCATCAATTATAACAAATGTTCTACTCTGGTAGGGAATGTTGATAATGGGGGAAGCTATGCATTTTGGGAACAATTATATGTAAATATATATATATATATATAGTATATATACTATATATATAAAGTCTTAAGTAAGATCATACAGTATTTACCTTTCTGTGTCTGGCATATTTCACTTAGCATAATGTTCTCCAACTCCACATCTTTCTAAAAGGAAGAATTTCATTTTTTTAAAGTCTGAATATTCCATTGTGTATATACAGAGCACATTTTCTTTATTCATTTCATCTGTTAATGGATATGTAAGTAGTTTCCATATTTTGGTTATTGTGAATACTGCTGCAATGAACATGGGAGTGCAGATATCTCTTCAAGATACTGATTTCATTTTCTTTGGATCTGATTGCCAGATCATCAAGTAGTTCTATTTTTAATTTTTTTCAGAACTCCATAATGTCTTCCATGATGACTGAACCTATTTACATTCCCACCAACAGTATACAATAATTCCCTTTTCTCCATATCTTTCTCAATACGTGTTATATTTTGTCTTTTTGATACTAGCCATTCTAACAGTAGTGAAGTTATATCTCACCATGGTTTTGACTTAATTTTCCTAATGATCAGTGATGTTGAGCACATTTCACATACCTATTGGATATTTATATCTCTTCTTTAAAGAAATGTCTATTTAGATCCTTAACCCATTTTTTAATAGGGTTATTTGTGTGTTTTTTGCTATTGAGTTATAAAAATACTTTATATACTTTGGATATTAAGCTCTTGTTAGTTATGTGGTTTGCAAGTATTTTCTCCCATCTTGTGGGTTATCTTTTCACTCTGTTGGGATTTCTTTTGCAGCTCAGAAGCTTTTTAGTTTTATATAGTCCCACTTGTCTATTTTTGTTTCTGTTGCTTTTGTTGACTGCTTTTTGTATTATATAAAAAAAAAAATCACTCAGACCAATGCCAAGAAGTTTTATAAATTTTCTTTTAGTAGTTTTCAATTCTAGACCTTGTGTTTTAGTTTTTAATTCATTTTGAGTTGACTTTTGTATATGGTATAGGACAAAGGTCCAACGTAATTCTTAAATGTATGGACAATTAGTTTTCCCAAACCCATTTATTAAAGAGACTACCCTTTCTCCACTGTGTTTTCTTGTCACCTTGTTAAAGATTAGTTGACTGTGGGTGTGTGGATTTATTTCTGGGTTCTCTATTCTCTATTCTGTTCTAGCTGGTATACATGCCCATTTTTATGCCAGCATCTTACTGTTTTGATTACTGTAGATTTGTAATGTATTTTCAAATCAGGAAGTATGATTCCTTCAGCTTTTTTCTTCTTATTGCAGATTGTTTTGGCTACTCAGGGTCTTTTGTAGTTCCAAATGAATTTCAAGATTGTTTTTTTTTCTCTTCCTATAAAGAATGGTTTTGAGGTTTCGATAGGGATTGTATTGAATTTGCAGATCACTTTGAGTAACACAGACATTTTAACAATACTAATTCTTCCAACCCATGAATACAAGATGTCTTTCTATTTGAGCTGTGCTTTTTCAAAAATCTCCTTTATTAGTATTTTACAATTTTTAGTATAATATGTATTATTTAGTTTCCACTTGTTTTTGAATTTTTCTGTTTCTTTTTATTGATGTCAAGTTTCATTCCATTCTGGTTGGATTAGTTTTAATCATCTTAAATTTTTTTATACATGTTCTGTGATCTAAAATGTGATCTACCTTGGAGAATGTTCCATGTGCATTTGAGAAGAATGTGAAAAGTTCTTGAAAAGTTGTGAAAAGTTGAAAAGAAGGTGAAAAGTTCTATTTGTGTCTGTTAGGTCCATTTGGTCTATAATGTTAGTTGTTTCTTTACTGATTTTCTGTCTGTATGTTCTACACATTTTTAAAAGTAGCCTATTGACATCTCCTACTATTATTGTATTGCTGTCAATCTCTCCCTTCAGATATGTCAATATTTGCCTTATGTATTCAGGTGGTTTGAGGCTGAGTGCATATATATTTATAATTATTGTATCTTTCTATTGAGTTGACCTTTTGTCATTATATAGTTACCTTCTTTGTCTTTAGAGACAGCTTTTGACTGAAAGTCTTTTGTGTTGAATTTAAGTATAGTCACCCCGACTGGGGCCCTCAGTGATGAAGGTTGCTGGAATTCTCCTCTTCTCCTAATCCACCATGGGATGTAGGAGATCCTGCAGTTCAGGAGATCATGTTTAACATTAAGCTATGCCAGCTTGTGATATAAAATGACTCATGTAAAATGCTTTCTATGCTTTTCCACATGGCCATCCTCAGTTTTTGTACTCTTCTTAATTATATTCCAGAGCTCTCCCACAGCTATTTTCACCCATGACTAGTTATAAAATCACTATTTGTGTAAGGGCACAAGGGCTGTGACCTCCTAGTCTACCATCTTGCTGAGTCATTCTATAAAATTTTAGCAAAAAATAGCCTTGACTTTATTAATATTCTTTTTTGTTACCTTTTGGAACATTGGCATTTGTTGAAAGGCATTCACCTAACAATGTGAAACCACCAGAGAATATATGATACAAATAATCAAAATGATATCACCAAGGTCTAATAAGTTATTTAGTAGGATACTTAGTTCTATTTTTAAAGAAGTTGTTGATAGTAAGATATCAATTCTAAAATGTAAAAAAAATATCCTTTAGAAAATGTCCACTTGTAAATTTCTTGGCTTAATACAAATTTTACATGACATTTTCAGTAAAATTAATATTATAAGCAAATTTATGCTAAAAAATTTAAATATATAAACTGTCCTTGGAAACATGGAGAAGAATAAGAAATTATTTCAAGGAACACCTGGGTGGTTCAGTAGGTTAAGCCTCTGCCTTCGGCTCAGGTCATGATCCCAGGGTCCTGGGATCGAGTCCCACATTGGGCTCCTTGCTCGGCAGGGATCCTGCCTCTCTCTCTGCCTCTACCTGCCTCTCAGCCTGCTTGTGTGCTTTCTCTCTCTCTTTCTGACAAATAAATAAATAAAATCTTGAAAAAAAAAGAAACTATTTCAAGTAATATTATTCATTAAAATATATTATTGATTCTAAAACAAATTAACACCAAGTATTTAGCTAGCTTTCAAAGAGAAAATGCAGAAAAAAATATAAGAAGAAGAAAATTCACTTCAACTGTATATCCCAATATTAGTTTAACATTAATCCAAAACTGAATTTTAAAATCAATTTATTTTTCTATATTGGATAAAATTTTTTTTTTAAGATTTTATTTATTTGTAGAGAGAGAGAGGGAGCGAGAGCGAGCACAGGCAGACAGAATGGCAGACAGAGACAGAGGGAGAAGCAGGCTCCCTGCCTAGCAAGGAGCCCGATGTGGGACTCGATCCTAGGACGCTGGGATCATGACCTGAGCCGAAGGCAGCTGCTTAACCAACTGAGCCACCCAGGCGTCCCTGGATAAAATTTTTTAAGTTGCATTTATGATCTAAAGTTGCATTTATTGTGGTCTTCTCATTGTTTAGATGATATAAATACATAATAGAATTATAGTGAATATAAGGTAGTGCAATAATATAAAAATTAGCAAAAATTTCCAAACACAGTAAAGAATATATTATTTATGTACATCATTTTATGTACATCAAGTAACTAAAAAAAAAATTAACACTGTCTTAAATTTTAGTAAGGAGACTCCTGGTGGCTCATTCGGTTAAGCTGCTGCCTTTGGCTCAGATCATGATCCCAGGGTCCTGGGATCGAGTCCCACATCGGGCTCCTTGTCCAGCAGGGAGCCTGCTTCTCTCTCTGCCTTTTCCTGCCACTCTGCCTACTTGTGTTCTCTCTCTGACAAATAAATAAATAAAATCTTAAATTTTAGTAAGGATATAATTCAAGTATTTTACATATTTACTGATATAGTTCGCTAGAACTACTGAATATTTCTGAAACTGTCATTTATACCTAAATTTGCAGAATTGTTCCTCATAGCTTCTCAAAATTATTATTGAAGAGGTACAGAAGGACTTCAATGTCATTAGAAGGACTATTATATTTAACATTCATTTGTATAGAAAATTCAATAATGGAGCAATCAAGCATTGAAGCTATCATGAAGATTTTTCTATCTACAAAAGCAGATGTATAATTCTTTTATGGTAATGATTATTATATCTAGATGCTTTGACTTTTTAATCACTGTGATTAAATTTTTTATGTTCAAAAATGTATTTTTATTTCCAGAATTATTTTCCATTTGTAACTCTTATATAACAATTATATAAATAAAATAATATAAACAATTATATAAATAATTATATAATAATTATGTATGTAATTATTATATAAATAATATCCTGACCTCAAATATATTTTATTTGAGGAACAATAGCTTTTTTTTAAAAAAATCACTTAAAGATGTCACAGATAAAGGATTCCTCAAACTCAACAATCACAAAACAGATAAGCACATCAAAAAAATGGGCAGAAGACATGAACAGACACTTCTTCAGAGAAGACATAAATGGCTAACAGACACATGAAAAAATGTTCATCATCATTAGCCATCAGGGAGATTCAAATCAAAACCACATTGAGATACCACCTTACACCAGCTAGATTGACCAAAGTTAACAAGACGATAAACAACAAGTGTTGGAGAGGATGTGGAGAAAGGGGAACTTTCTTATACTATTGGTGGGAATGCAAGTTGGTGCAGCCACTTTGGAGAACAGTGTGGACATTCCTCAAGAAATTAAAAATAGAGCTACCCCATGACCCTGCAATTGCACTACTAGGTATTTACTTCAAAGATACAGATGTAGCGTTGGTGGTATAGTGGTGAGCATAGCTGCCTTCCAAAGATACAGATGTAGTGAAAGGAGGGTCCATCTGTACCCCAATGTTTATAGCAGCAATGGCCACAATCGCCAAACTGTGGAAAGAGCTGAGATGCTCTTCAATGGATGACTGGATAAAGAAGATATGGTCCATATATACAATGGAGTATTACGCCTCCATCAGAAAGGATTAATACCCAACTTTTGTATCAATATGAATGGGACTGGAGGAGATTATGCTGAGTGAAATAAGTCAAGCAGAGGGAGTCAATTATCATATGGTTTCACTTGTGGAGCATAAGGAATAACATGGAGGACATTAGGAGTAGGAAAGGAAGGGTGAATTGGGAGCAATCAGAGGGGGAGATGAACCATGAGAGGCCGTGGACTCTGAGAAACAAACTGAGGGTTATGGAGGGGAAGAGGGGTTTAGGTGAGCCTGGTGGATGACATGTATTCCATGGAACACTGGGTATGATGCATAAACAATGAATCTTGGAACAATGAGAAAATAAAATCAAATTTAAAAATAAATTAAAATATGTATACACACAGCACAATATACATTAAAAAACATACAAAGAATAATATATTTAATAAACACATTTGAATAGTTGTTCAAGTTGGTAGGGTAGGTACTTAAGCAAAAAGATGAAGTGATTATATAAAGAAGTAAAACAGAGTGGTCTGGTGTGACCATGAAATGACATGGTACCTGGAACCAAGGGAATGTCATTAACTCAGTCCCAAACAATTACATTTCAAACAAAAGCAGACACACAACTTTAAGTGCACATGTACTGTGGACAAACTATATGCTAATTCATTTTTAAAATCTAGATTAAATAAATGCATTTCCAGAAAAATATGTTAGTATTAAGACTCAGGAATAAATATAAAATTGGAATAGTCAATAAAACTGAAAGAAATTAAGGGGCAGGAGTCAAGATGGCGGAGGAGTAGCAGACTGAGATGACATCAGGTAGCAGGAGATCAGCTAGATAGCTTATCAAACCATTCTGAACACCTACAAATCCAACAGGAGATTGAGGAGAAGAAGAGCAGAAATTCTAGAAACAGAAAATTGACCACTTTCTGAAAGGTAGGACCCATAGAGAAGTGAATCCAAAGTGATGGACAGATAGATCATTGGGGAAGGGGCAGGGTCTGGCAAGTGGTAAAGCAAATGAGCACAAAATTGGAACTTTTAGAAGTCTGCTCCACTGAGGGGCATTTCTCCAGAGGCTAAGCGAGGGTGGAGTCCTTGTGGGGACAGTGTGGTCTTAAGTTCTGCATTGTCACAGAAGGATTGGGGGTGACTGAGTATCACAGAGCTCACAGGTATTAGAACAGGGAAGCTGGCTATAGAGATGTAGCAGAAGAGTGAGCTACCAACCCGGGGTTACCTTAAACTGTGATCTGTGGCATAGTCAGCCCACTTCTCTTTGAGCAGGGACCCCACAAGTGGTGATCTGGGGAGATACCCCTGGAAGAGCAGCATGGATCTGCTGGGTTTGGATACTCCAGGCAGGGCTGTGTGCCAGAGACAGGGATGCTCAGTCACAGGCCAGGTGAGATCAGAGCATGACTAAAAGCCAGGGAGATGGAAGTAATTGAGCGCCTTTCTCTGAGGGTACATGGAGGAGTGGGGCCCCTAGCTCTCAGGTCCTCTGGGCTGGAGATTGGGAGGCCGCCCTTTTCATTCCCTTCTTCCAGAATTCTATGGAAAGCATTCAGGGAACAAAAGCTCCAGGGAGAAGATTACTTAGCCTGGCCCCTGGCAAGGGTGGATCAATTCCACCTTGGGCAACAATACTTAAGAATCACTACAACAGGCCCCTCCCCCCAGAAGATCAGCAGGAAGGTCCAGCCAAGACCAAGCTCACTGATCAAGGAGAACAGTAGAATTCCAGAGGAGAAGAAAGCAAAGCATGGAATTCATGGCTTTCTTCCCATGATTCTTTAGTCTTGCAAAGTTAATTAATTTTCTTAAATTTTATTTTTTTATTCTGATTTTTTAAAACTTTTACTCATTCCTCTTTTAATGTTTTTTAAACTAGTTTATTTTTTGAACCTTCACTATTTTTAAAAAGAATTTATTTATTTTTATTTGACAGAGAGAGAGATCACAAGTAATCAGAGAGGCAGGCAGAGAGAGAGGGGGAATCAGGCTCCCCACTGAGCAGAGAGCCCAATGCAGGGCTTGATCCAGGACCCTGAGATCATGACCTGAGCTGAAAGCAGAGGCTTAATGCACTGAGCCACCCAGGTGCCCCTGAACCTTCATTATTATAGTCATATTTTATCCTTCATTGTATCTAACTTAATTTTTTGTATACATAATAGGGTTTATTATTCTAAAAAATTTTGGTATACAACTTCTTCTAATAGATCAAAATATACCCTAGATCTAGCACAGGGTTTGTTCTAGTATCCAGCCTGAGCAAATTCTCTCCACTTTCTTTTCCTTTCTTTTCCCAACCAACTTAACAACTTCTTTTTCAGATTTTTTTTTAAATTTTCACATTTACAGTCATATTCTGTCCCTTCATCATGTTTACCTTTATTGTATGTGTGTGTGTGTGTGTGTGTATTCTTTTCTTTCTTTAAAATTTTGGGAGTTTCTTCTAAGAGACCAAATACTCCTAAAATTAAGTGGGTGCCTCTGTTCTATTCACCAGTCTAATACATATTTTTTCTTTTCTTTTCTTTTTTAATATTTTGAACTTCTTTTTTCCCCTTTCATCTCCTCACAATTTGGGGTCTCTTCTGATTTGGTTAGCACACAGTTTTCTGGGTTCTTTGTCACCCTTTTAGTATTTTATTCTCTCATTCATATATTCTTATCTGGATAAAATGACAAGGCAGAAAACTCACCACAAAAAAAGAACAAGAGGTAGTATCAAAGGCCAGGGACATAATCAATAAGGATGTTGGTAATATGTCAGATCTAGAATTCAAAATGACGATTCTCAAGGTGCTAGCTGGGCTCAAAAAAGGCATGGAAGATATTAGAGAAAACTGTCTGGAGAAATAAAAACCCTTTCTGGAGAAACAAAAGAACTAAAATCTAACCAACCTGAAATCAAAAAAGGTATTAATGAGGTGCAATAAAAAATGGAAGCTCTTACTGCCAGGATAAATGAGGCAGAAGAGAGAATTAGTGATATAGAAGACCAAATGATGGAGAATAAAGAAATTGATCAAAAGAGAGACAAACAACTACTGGACCATGAGGGGAGAATTTGAGAGATAAGTGATACCATAAGATGAAACAACGTTAGAATAATTGGCATTCCAGAAAAGAGGAAAGAGAGATGGGAGCAAAAGGTATATTGGAGAGAATTATTGTAGAGAATTTCCCTAATATGGCAAAGGGAACAAGCATCAAAATCCAGGAGGCACAGAGAACCCCCCTCAAAATCAATAACAATAGGCCCACTCTCTGTCACCTAATAGTAAAACTTATAAGTCTTAGTAATAAAGAGAAAATCCTGAAAGCAGTTGAGTAAAGAAGCCTGTAATATAAAATGGTAAAAATATTAAATTGGTAGCAGACTTAGCCACAGAGACCTGGCAGGCCAGAAAGAACTGGCATGATATATTCAAAGCACTAAATGAGAAAAACATGCAGCCAAGAATACTATATCCAGCTAGGCTATCATTGAAAATAGAAGGAGAGATAAAAAAAAGTTTCCAGGACAAAGAAACACAGGTTTCCAGGTGTTTGCAAACAACAAACCAGTCCTACAGGAAATATTGAAAGGGGTCCTCTAAGCAAAGAGAGAGCCTAAAAGCAGTAGGCTAGAAAGGAACAGAGACAACATACAGTAAAAGTCACCTTACAGGCAGTACAATAACACTAAATTCATATATTCAATAGTTACCCTGAATGTAAATGGGTTAAATGTCCCAATCAAAAGACACAGGGTATCAGAATGGATAAAAAAACAAACCCATCAATATGCTGTTTAGCAAAACTCATTTTAGACACAGAGACACCTCCAGATTTAAAGGGGGGTGGTGGTGGTGGAAAACAATGTACCATGCTAATGGACATCAAAAGAACGCTGGGATGGCAATCCTTATAAAAGATAAATTAGATTGTAAGCCAAAGACTATAATAAGAGATGAGGAGGGACACTATAGCATACTAAAAGGAAGGACACTATAGCATACTCAAAGGGTCTGTCCAACAAGAAGATATAACAATTTTAAATATCTGTGCCCCTAACATGAGAGCAGCCAACTATATAAACCAATGAATAACAAAATTAAGAAAACACATTAACAATAATACAGTAATAGTAGGGAACTTTAACATGCCCCTCACTGAAATGGACAGATCATCCAATAAAAGATCAACAAGAAAATAATGGCCTTAAATAATACACTGGACCAGATGGACATCACAGATATATTCAGAACATTCCATCCCAAAGTAACAGAATACACATTCTTCTGTAGTGTACATGGAACATTCTCCAGAATAGATCACATCCTGAGTTACAAATTAGGTCTCCACTGGTACCAAAAGATTGGGATCATTCCCTGCATATTTTCAGACCACAATGCTCTGAAACTAGAACTCAACCACAAGAGGAAATTTGGAAAAAACCCAAATACATGGAGGCTAAAGAGCATTCTACTAAAGAATGAATGGGTCAACCAGGAAATTAAAGAAGAATTGAAAAAATTCATGGAAACAAATGATAGTGAAAACACAATGGTTCAAAACCTGTGGGACACAGCAAAGACAGTCCTGAGAGGAAAATATATAGCCATATGAGCCTTTCCCAAGAAACAAGAAAGGTCTCAAATACCCAACCTAACCCTACACCTAAAGGAGTTGGAGAAAGAACAAGAAAGAAACCCTAAACCCAGCAGGAGAAGAGAAATCATAAAGATCAGAGCAGAAATCAATGAAATAGAAACAAAAAGAACAGTAGAATAAATCAACTATACTAGGAGCTGGTTCTTTGAAAGAATTAATAAGATTGATAAACCCTGGTCAGACTTATCCAAAAGAAAAAAGGAAGGAACCAAATTAATAAAATCATGAACGAAACAGGAGAGATCACATACAACACCAAAGAAATACAAACAATTATAAGAACATATTATGAGCAACTATACACCCGAAAATTTGGGAGAATTACAATTTGGAAGAAATGGATACTTTCCTAGGGACATAAAGTACCACAACTGAACCAGGTAGAAACAGAAAACCTGAGCAGACTCATAACCAGTAAAGAGATTGAAGCAGTCATCAAAAATCTCCCAACAAATTAGAGACCAGGGCCAGATAGCTTCCCAGGGGAATTCTACAAAGCATTTAAAGAATTAATTCCTATTCCTAAAACTGTTCCAAAAAATAGAAATGGAAGGATAACTTCCAAACTCATTTTATGAGACCAGCATTACCCTGATTCCAGAACCAGACAAAGACCCCATCAAAAAAGAATAATTATAGACCAATATCCTTGATGAACACAGATGTGAAAATTCTCACCAAAATACTAGCCAATAGGATTCAACAGTACATTAAAAGGATTATTCATGACAACCAGGTGGGATTTATTCCAGGGCTGCAAGGTTGGTTCATCATCTGCAAATCAATGTGATACAATATATTAATAAAAGAATGAATAAGAACCATATGATACTCTCAATAGATGCTGAAAAAGCATTTGACAAAGTACAGCATCCTTTCTTGATCAAGACTCTTCAAAGTGTAGGGATAGAGGGTACATACCTCAATATCATCAAAGTCATCTATGAAAAACCCACAACGAATATCATTCTCAATGGAGAAAAACTGAAAGCTTTTCCACTAAGGTCAGAAACATGGCAGGAATGCCCATTATCACCACTGGTATTCAACATAGTACTAGAAGTCCTAGTCTCAGCAGTCAGGCAACAAAAAGAAATTAAATTGGCAAAGAAGTCAAACTCTCACTCTTTGCAGATGATATGATACTTTATGTGGAAAACCCAAAAGACTCCATTCCAAAACTGCTAGAACTTGTACAGGAATTCAGTAAAGTGTCAGGATATAAAATCAATGCACAGAAATCAGTTGCATTTCTATACACCAGCATCAAGACAGAAGAAAGAGAAATTAAGGAGTCTGTGCCATTTATGACTGCACCCAAAACCATAAGATACTGAGGAATAGACCTAACCAAAGAGACAAAGAATCTGTGCTCAGAAAACTATAAAGTATTCATGAAAGAAACTGAAAACGACTCAAAGAAATGGAAAAATGTTCCATGCTCATGGATTGGAAGAACAAATGCTGTGAAAATGTCTATGCTACCTAAAACAATGTTCATATTTAATACAATCATTATCAAAATCCCATCCATTTATTTCAAAGAAATGAAACAAATAATTCTAAAATTTATACGGAACCAGAAAAGACCTCAAATAGCCAGAGGAACGTTGGAAAAGTAAGTCAGAGTTGGTGGCATCACAATTCCAAACTTCAAGCTCTATTACAAAACTGTCATCCTCAAGACAGTATGGTACTGGCACAAACAGACACATAGATCAATGGAACAAAATAGAAAGCCCAGAAATAGACCCTCAACTCTATGGTCAACTAGTCTTCGACAAAGCTGGAAAGAATGTCTAATGGAAAAAAGACAGTCTCTTCAACAAATGGTTTTGGGAAAATTGGACAGCCACATGCAGAAAATTGGACAGCCACACCACACAAAAAAATAGACTCAAAATGGATGAAGGATCTCAATGTGAGAAAGGAATCCATCAAAATCCTTGAGAAGAACACAGGCAGAAACCTCTTTGACCTCAACTTCAGCAACTTCTTTCTAGAAACATCACCAAAGGTAAGGGAAGCAAGGGCAAAACTGAATTATTGGACTTCATCAAGATCAAAACCTTTTGCACAGCAAAGGAAATAGTCAACAAAACCAAAATTCAACTGACAGAATGGGAGAAGATATTTGGAAATAACATATCAGATAAATGGCTAGTATCCAAAATCTATAAGGAACTTATCAAACTCAACACCCAAAGAGCAAATAATCCAATCAAGAAATAGGCAGAGGACATGAACAGGCATTTCTGCAAAGAAGACATCCAGATGGCCAGCAGACACATGAAAAAGTGCTCCATATCACTTGGCATCAAGGCAATACAAATAAAAATGCAAATCAAAAGCACAATGAGATACCACCTCACACACTACTCAGAAATGGCTACAATTAACAAGTCAGGAAATGACAGATGCTGGCGAGTATGCAGAGAAGGGGAACCCTCCTACACAGTTGGTGGGAATGAAAGCTGGTGCAACCACTCTGGAAAACAGCATGGAGGTTTCTCAAAAAGTTGAAAATAGAGCTACCTTAGGACTCAGCAATTGCACTACTGGGTATTTATCCTAAAGATACAAATGTAGTGATCTGAAGGGGCATGTGCACCTGAATGTTTAAATCACCAATGTCCACAATAGCCAAACTATGGAAAGAACCTAGATGTCCATCAACAGATGAATGGATAAAGAAGATGTGATATGTATACACATACATACATACATACATACAATGGAATACTATGCAGCCATCAAAAGAAATGAAATCTTGCCATTTTTGATGACATGGATGGAACTAGAGGGTATTATGTTGATTGAAATAAGAGAAAGACAATTATCATATGAGCTCCTTAATATGAGTACATTGATAGGCAACATGGGGAGTTTGGGGGTAGGGAAGGAAAAAAATGGAGCAAGGTAGGATCAGGAGGGAGACAATAAGAGACTCTTAATCTCACAAAAGAAACTGAGGGTTTCCGGGGGTAGGGGGTGGGGGGTAGGGGGAGGGTAGTTGGGTTATGGACATTTGGGAAGGTATGTGCTATGGTGAGTGTTGTGAAGCATGTAAACCTGGCAATTCACAGACCTGTACCCCTGGGGCTAATAATACATTATATGTTAATAAAAAAATAAAAAAATAAAATAAAATAAAAAACTGAAAGAAATTAAAAATATTCACCAAACACCATCTTATCCCTATTCTCTAGGCACTTTTTTGAGAAGAGTTCATCAGCTGTCAAGAAGTAGTTTTCTTTCAAATACAAGTATATCCAGAAAAAGGAGAAAAGAAAAACTTTTCTGCTCATTTTATAAGGCTTATATACCTGAATTCCTAAAACAGGTAAAAGCAAAATTGAAAATAAGGAAAATGTTAAATTTTAAATGTATAATTTTATTTTGTCTTGCTCCAGCACAATCCACAACATTTTGATTTGGGGATAATTAAAACTTTCTCACTAGACTAATGTTTCACTCACTTCATAAAATATTTTTCATGTGCTTAAAAAGAAGGAACATTTTTTGTTGTAGACATCTAACAGGGCCCAATGATGCCAAGTAGTTCAAGTTTACTGATTATAGTTCTGTTTGTTTTTTGGTCTGTGTGGTCCTCAGTTTTAGAGTGGGATGGACTGAAATCTCCAGGTACCATTGTTTTGTTTATTTTTTCCTCACTTCTGAGGTTGTTGTTTTATGCATGTTGGAAGTATATCATTAGGTGCATGTATGTTTATGATTATTATATCTTCCACCTCTGTTACTCCTTTACAAAATATAATATTCTTGTATTAAATTAACATAAGCTGCAGTTACAGATAAGCCACAAAACAGCACTAATGTGACACAATAAAAAATACTTTCTTCCTTACACAAAGAACAATAAACTCCAGGGGATGTGATGTGTTCTACATGGTCATTCATGGACCAGGGCTGATAGAGGCAATGCTACCTCCAAAACATAGCTCCCAAACTGGCTTGACCACCTATATTGCCAAAATATGGGGAACAGTAGGATCACATGTTTTATGAGAAAGTGTCATACTTTGGGTCATTTTTCCTTGGCCCAGATAAAACCACAGAGCCACACCCTGCCTCAAAGAATGTTGGGGAAGATGGCCTTTCTATGTGTTTGTTCATAATTAAATGTTAATCTAGCTGATCTAAAAGTCTTAGGTTCAAAGTTGATCTCTTTAAATACTTAAAATATATTATTCCATTACCGAATTAAAGTTAGTGTTAAGAAGTATCACATAGGGGGCACCTGGGTGGCTCAGTGGGTTAAAGCCTCTGTCTTCAGCTCAGGTCATGATCTCAGGGTCCTGGGATCGAGCCCCACAGGGGGCTCTCTGCTTAGCAGGGAGCCTGCTTTCCTCTCTCTCTCTGCCTGCCTCTCTGCCTACTTGTGATCTCTCTGTGTCAAATAATAATAAAAAAAAAATCTTAAAAAAAATAAGGAAGTATCACATAGATCTTGTTCTTACTTCTTTGTAGGAAGCTTTTAGAAATATCTGATGTCCTTATATATCATTAAAATTCCTGTTTCTATTTTATCTTTTCATAATATTTCTATTTTCCATGTGTCAGTTGTTCTGCTTCTCTCCTCCACATCTCTTAGGTTTTCCTTTATACTTCATTTCCCTTTTGCCTTTCATGCTATCCTCAAGGATATTTCTTCAATATAATCTATAGGTACACTAATTACTTTCTCAACTATTTATATCCTACTACTTACTTATCTTAACCTATTGTAACTGTTTTCTTTCTAATATTTCTGCTTCCTGTTTGTGACTCCATCCTACTAAATATTACTAATACTCATTTTAACATTTTTGAGGGCATTTATCATTATTGTCTAAAATTATTTTTCTATTTTAATAACTATTTCATGTGATATTCATTGTTGGTTTTGCTTTCTTTGTAGAAAGGATTGTTCTTCTAAGATCCTAGTCATGTCGGCTTGTATGTGTTCTCTTAGAATGTCTTCCTGCTCTGACTTGTAATATGTAGCAGGGAAAAAACAAAGGTCTGGAGGAGTCTGTCTTCTCTGACTTTTAGGAAAGGGCAAGAGGGGAGGCCAGCACACACAGTTCAAGGTAATACAGAGCCATTAGGTAGACCATTTAATCTCAAAAATTCATCTTTAAAATCCCCTTAGATGGAGACAACTTTAGAAGGGGTCATTTCTTTGGAATGATGTGAGCCCTGGTCTTTGGAGTGAGAGAAGGCAAATAATGTAGGGTCATCCAGTCTGCTCAGACCAGTTTATGCCAGCTCCTGGTCCCAGTGGAATTTTGTACTATCCTTGAATCCTCTTCCATATTCATCCATCTCCACAAAACCAGGAGGCCTAGGCTTTCTGTGGCTATGGGGCAGGTAATAATTTTCCAAAGCAATGTAAAGAGAAGAAAAATATATCTCCTCTTGTGTATTCTTTCAAAGTTGTGACAGGATGTTCTGAGTCAGATGCTAATGCTGCCTCTGAGACTATCCCTGTCCTTTCTGTTCAAGATGCTATCAGTCTGTCTGAAGCTGGCAGCTGGCACAGGTTTTGTATAATTTTTTCAGATCCTTGGTTCTTGTTCTCTGTGGATTCTCCAGGGCTGGTTCAAGGGAGGGAGTAAGAAGAAATCTTCATCATCACTAGCCATCAGAGAGATTCAAATTAAAACCACACTGAGATACCACCTTACACCAGTTAGAATGGCCAAAATTAGCAAGACAGGAAACAATATGTGTTGGAGAGGATGTGGAGAAAGGGGAACCCTCTTACACTGTTGGTGGAGCCAAGTTGGTGCAAGTTGGAGTCCAAGTCGGTGGTGCAAGTTGGTGCAGCCACTTTGGAAAACAGTGTGGAGATTCCTCAAGAAATTAAAAATAGAGCTTCCCTATGACCCTGCAATTTCACTCCTGGGTATTTACCCCAAAGATAGAGATGTCATGAAAAGAAGGGCCATCTGTACCCCAATGTTTATAGCAGCAATGGCCATGGTCGCCAAACTGTGGAAAGAACCAAGATGCCCTTCAACAGACGAATGGATAAGGAAGATGTGGTCCATATACACTATGGAATATTATGCCTCCATCAGAAAGGATGAATACCCAACTTTTGTAGCAACATGAATGTGACTGGAAGAGATTATGCTAAGTGAAATAAGTCAAGCAGAGAGAGTCAATTATCATATGGTTTCACTTATTTGTGGAGCATAACAAATAGCATGGAGAACAAGAGGAGATGGAGAGGAGAAGGGAGTTGAGCGAAATTGGAAGGGGAGGTGAACCATGAGAGACTATGGACTCTGAGAAAGAATCTGAGAGTTTTGAAGGGGTGGGGGGTGGGAGGTTGGGGGAACCGGGTGTGGTATTAGAGAGGGCATAGATTGCATGGAGCACTGGGTGTGGTGTTTTTGTCTTCATTTCAACACATTCCAGACATATGCCAATAGCACATTAGTACCCTTTCAGGTATTGGTTCTCTGTATGTGAATAGGGCAGAAGACCAGCCTAGGGGCACACATCACTGTGTGTGTGTGTGTGTGTGTGTGTGTGTGTGTGTGTGTGTAAATAAAAGGTCATGTATAATTTTAAAATAGTCTTCCAATTCAGGATGTTATATCCTCTCTATTTTACAAAGGAATCTGATAATTACTAGTGTTGAAAGTACTTCCCCAACCCAAGGCTTGAGTTAAATTTAATATAGCCCAGTGAGTTATGCAGAATATGTATGCAATTCAGGAAAAATTCAGAGGTAATGAAAAAAAAAAAGTTCTTTGAGGGCTAAAGATAAAAGAATTAGGAATTTAATAAGAAGATTGAAGGATGATAATGGTCACTGATTCTGTGAAGTTGCTCTTCAAGCCCAGCCTGTTTTAGTCACTGTGAGTGTGTATGGGGTGGGGAGTGAGGAAAGATGAAAAAAGAGCTTCTTTTTCTCAAAAGACATGCCATCTAATTTGGAGCAGATTTGCATTTATAAAATAATGAGAAAAAGCGAACAGTGTATAATTATCAGCTAAAAAAATGGTATCAACCTCAAGGGCAAGAGAAATCAGAGATGGGAGAAAATAAAATTATTCTGAGTAGTTAGGGAAGCAATAAAGGAAGACCCCAGAATGGATTTAGATATGAATTTGACAGATGGGGAGTGAGGGGGGCACATGTTTCAGTTAGGGGTGTGTGTGCAGGTGTGTATTCATTTGTGTTTCATGTTGGAGATGTAAAGAGTAAAGGACTTAAATAATGAATGTTATTATAGACATTAAGCAGAACTATTTGGCATTTATTTCCTAGACAGCAAAGGGCTGTTGAAATTTTGTGTGTAAGGGACCAATGTGAGAATAGCAGTATTTTTGTCAGGTTGCAGAATGCAGGATATATTGGAAGATGGTAGAGAATAGAAAGGCCATTTTTGACCATCCAGATGTGAGGGAATACGAGTGCGGACAAGGGCAATCGCAGTGCCATAGAAAAGAAAGAACATTATAAAATTCAAATATACTGACATCAGCAATAAGATGATTTGTGATTACATGTGAAAAAAAAATAAGGGGCAGCAATCTTTTTGCCAAAAGGATACAAATATTAGGGGGAGAAAATAGTTTTTGATGAAAAATGAACACATTATGAAACAGAAGAATGGCTTTTAAAATGTGCATTATGAATTATTATAGTTCCTTAGAAGAATTTCAGGGCTTCCAAAAGTCAGAAAACATAATTTAAAAATGAACTATTGACAAATTTTAATTTAAAAGAACACACTCCCTCATATAATAGATAAATGTTAACTCACTGGCGGACACTGAGGGCATGAATAGGAGCATCTGTGTTACCTCTTTCATAAAGCAGCATGTTTCATCTCTGTACTCAAATTAAGAATTCTCACAAAAGTACTGAAGAAAGGTTGTTGTTTTTCAATTTCTTTTTCTGAATTTAGGCCAACCTACAGAAATACCCCTCAATCATCATCCATAACTTTTTATCTACATACATATGTATGTAGCAAAATGACTCCATTGCCACATTTAAGGATTTCACAATAAGTATTTGCTATTGTATTAACTTTGATCGGATAAAATATTGGGTTTCCACTTAAGACATATTCTAGAAAGGGATCTGTTTTAGAAAAAGTTGAAAGCTACCAGGTCAGAAGATGCTAAGTCTGAAATTTTAGTGGAACACTGTTCAAAGTAACCTTTTAGAAAACTGGAAATGTGGGATTAAAAATCCTATTACTCATTCTGAGACTGGTGTGTAGATTTGAAACTAACTCACATAGTTGAAACTGAGAGTGAGTGAGTTCTCTAAGGGCAACAGGTGTTTTATTTTTTATTTTTAAAAGGATTTTATTTTATTTATTTGTCAGAGAGAGAGAGCACATGCACAAATGGGAAGAGAAGCAGGCAGAGGAGAGGGAGAAGCAGGCTCTCCAATGAGCAGGGAGCCCGATGTGGGGCTCAATCCCAGGACCCTGGGATCATGACCTAAGCCAAAGTCAGATGCTTAACCAACTGAACCATCCAGGTGCCCCACAACAGGTGTTTTAGGCATCTTCCAAGGATATGGAGTGGGAAGGAGCCGGATCCCAGATTGGAAATGAAGGGAAATTGGAGGGTTGGAGATGTATCATTTCTCAAGCATATTAGATTATTGGATATTATCTGAGAAGCCAATGAAAAGAGTCTCAATCTCAAGTGAAGGTTCTAACAAAAATATCTAGACAATAAAAATCAAATTTCACAAGGAGCTGGTGAAGAAGAAATCTCAAATGCATTGCATTGAAAAGTGGAGGCGTGCCCAGAGGAAAACAAATGCATTCCATTGCTTCTTTGAAGAAAACTGACCCAAAAGAAAGCATGGCTAGCTAATATAACATCTCTTCTAACTGAGAGAGGCAAGGAGGGAGAGACAGAGAGAGGGGAGCAAGGATAAATGGAAAAAAATAAGAAAGCGGTATTCTACTATACAACACAAGTCAAAAACAACAGAAAACTGGTAAATATGACTGGATATCAGTAAAAAGGAAAAAAAATGAAAGAAAAGTCACAAAAGAAATTTATCACAACTGGAGTTCTTTCTGTAGAGCATGATGGAAATGAAAAGTTGAACTTGGGGATGTTCAGGTCTCCCAACAAGGCATGTAGAAAAGGAAGAGGAATTTCAATGAAATGAGGCTGTTTCCATTTTTTGTTCTGTAGAAATGACTTTTATTTCTTCCCAGATCTTAGGAACACTTATGCTCCATTAAGAATCCCAGGCAGCTCTTGTCAGAGTTTATATTTTCTTCACTCACAATTTTTCTTTCTGATTGGAGGAAGAGTTTTGTCTTCTACTTTAATAAACTGTTTAGAAAACTTGCTATTGAATTCTGGCCTTTTTCCTGTAAAAGGCTAAGAAGTGATTGCATTGAGCTTTGGACAAAGTAAACACTTCTCTTTCTGTTTATTTAATTTTAGAGCTTGTTGCTTCTTTCCTATTACATGCTTGCATGATGTATGTTCATATATAGATTCTATTCAAACCAATATACATTTTTATGTACAGAAAAGGGAAAAGACTGAAATTGTATAGAGCATGTCCCTGTGTGTTTATATGGTTTCAAGTATAAAATCTGGGGGCTCTGCTGATGATAAGAATAGGTTCTTTCGTTCAGTTAAAGTTTAATGCGACACTTCCTAAGGATAACATATATCACAATAGCATGAATGCATGTATATTGCTTCCATTTTAGCCTTGTCTACACCAAGCTTTGACTTTGAGACTTTCCAATCTAAAAAATAGATGTAAAATACTCTAGTGCCATAATCGCACCAAATTCCCTCAACTTACCCCTAGGAAATGTACACAAAGATAATCTCATCTTGGAGTTGGAAAAACTGAGTCAGAATGATGACTAGTTTTTTCAATGATCTAATAGAAATCTAAAAGTACACACCAAAATACCACATAAAGTTCCCGCTTTCTTGAACCCACTTGCCGCTTTAGTGTACCACCAGCTGCTAGCACCATTTTGATTTTAGGCCAAAGGGATTCATTTAATGCTATGATCTGGGATAAACACACTTGAAGCTAATCTGGTGTTCATTTTGTGTGCTAATTGTGGTAACATTTCTGGATGGAACCTCCCCAAATCTTCAGACACCCGCTTTGCACCATTTTGTTTCTCTCAAAGACTGAGTGGAGTTCTTGCCTTGAGTCCCAGTTCAGTGTCTGGCTATCCAACTTCCCGCTGTCAGAGGTCTTGCCAGCAGGCTCCATGGTAGTCCCCGTAGTTCTGCTTGTCTCATCTAGGGAGGGATGTTACTGTGGCCGTGCATGCTGTGGGCCCCAGGGATTCCTGGCTTCGTCCAAAGCCTTCTGTTTATGACCCCAATCCACTATCCTAGTGGTTTTAAAGCTTTCAACCCGGTATCCAGCCCTGACTTCCACTCAGTTGTGCTATGGGTTTCTGCATTACCCTGGGCATATCCCCATCTTGCACCACCTTTCAGTTCACCCAGTATCCCCTGATGCTGATGGAAATTATAACCAAAAGAAAACAGTATTAATTTTTTTTATTTTGCATTCAATTCTACAGGTTTGGAATTCAGGATAATTAGAATAAATGCTGGTTATTAGAAGCTATTAAAGTTTAACTTTAATATCATACTAATGAAGGAAAGAAATATGCTAAAAAATATTAAGGCATGAGGTAGAATATTAAATTTCATGAGAGAATGAACTTTCCAAACACATTTAAGATCTTTTCACCTTTCCATAGAAAATACTAATATATTATTTGGGAATCTCGTGTTCTCAACAAAGCATTCCCTTTAAGAAATTTTTTCCAAGTAAGTTTTATTTCATTTATTGATCAATACTATGGTATTTATTTTAAAATTGTGAACAGATATATTTTTATTGTTTTTTAAACACCCTGCTGTTCCTTTTCACTTAGATAAAATTAGCAAGACTTGTTGAATTAGTTCAAAAACATCGATCATGCTAACATTTATACATTTGTGAGTTTATAGAAGAACATGCAATAGAAAACACATAGGAATTAAAGCCTCAATTTGGTATAACTGTCAAAAAATAGTTTTTTTCTGTACTCCATTGAAAACCTATGGTATCTGAGCAGTGTTAAAAACATATTTGACCCAATTGCATTAAGTTTAGAATATGGCTAACTTAAAATTCAGCTTTCTGGGCCCTATGTCCCTATTTTTGAAACTGTGCATTAAGAAGGGACATAGGGACAAAAAGGAGCCCAGGAAACTGGAAAGTGTGTGAATGAAGTGACATGTGAGGCTCATGGAGATCTCACAGTGACCCCTGCATTTCATAGATGAGGACTAGTGAAGAACTAGTGAAGAGCCCAGAACTAAACAGAGGAGGAAACATGACAGGGAAAGAACTAGACTACCTTGAACAAAGACCTCATGCCAGGCGCCTTACAGACAGGACTGTTGACTGGGTTGGCTAGACTCAATGTTGGACAATGAGGAAGTAGCTTTATTATTGTTCTTCTACTGCCCTGAAAACTGGCTCTGCTGGGTTTTCTTATCTCTGAAAGTTAATCTTGCAAATACGCCTGAGATTTGGGGTTACTCAGATCTCATTTTCAAGTGTTAAAAATCTGATGCCTCTTGAAGTTTCAATCTGTCCTCAGATTAAAATCTCCACTCCCTGTGCTTAGGGGGGTGAGGTGGAAGGGGGAAAGGTCTGATTTTAAACTATTCTCCCAGGTCTTCACTCCCAGTTCTCACCATCAGGGGTCATGGCAAATTCACCAACTGCAGATTGCTGTCTTGGAAAAGATATTTGGGGATGCCTGGGTGGCTCAGTCAATTAAGTGTCTGCCTTCTGCTCGGGTCATGATTCCAGGTTCCTGGGACCGAGTCCTGCATTGGGCTCCTTGCTCAGCAGGGAGCCTGCTTCTCTCTCTCTCTGCCTGCTGCTCTGCCTGCTTGTGTTCTCTCTCTCTCTCTCTGTCAAATAAATAAATAAAATCTTAAAACAAAACAAAACAGTTAATCTCTTAAAAAAAAAAAGATATTTTGTGCCTAAATCTGTCTGTAAAATGTTTTGGATTACACGTCCTCCTTATCAGTTACCAATAGGAAAATGGGAATAAAATGTTTCACCTTTAATTGTTTTGGATCATATTCCATTTTTCTTTTAAAATAAGGTGCAGAACATCTTATTAACTAGCCCAAGGCCATAGAAAATGATTTTCCTGGGATTTGAAACCATGTATTTGGAATCTAGGGTCCAAGTTCTTCTCATTGTTTTATCAAGCTTCCCTATGAGCCTAAACATAGATAAATAAGTTTCATACCTTTAATTCACCTTTTACTCTCAACCAAGGTTAAAATAATAGATTATATGTTTAAGACAACTAATACCATTAAAGAATCAACAACCAAAAAGTGACTTACAAATCAATAAATAAAATGCTTACTTTGTTTATTAAAAAGAGACCAAAATATTGAACATTATAAATGAAATAGATTTATATGGTTTTCTATTTTTAAAATACAGATAATATTTTAAAAATGAAAACTGATTGGCTAGGAATCAGAATATAGATGGAAGGCTTTTAAAGATTTGAATGTTTGGACATGTGGAGGGCAATCCAACAGTTCTCAAACAAAAATAAAAACCTACCATGATTCCAGGAGGAAATACTGGTTCGTGAGGTGTTCTTACCACTCATTGTTCAGGGCCATTAGTACAACCCTGAAGACATGCAGCACTGTAACTGTGAAGTATAGTTGGAGGTGGAGAGAAGGAGTGGGAGCAGAGGTGGCTGAGACGCCTGACTTGCTGATTTGCCTCCTTTCCATAAAACCCCCAGGTTTTATTTCCACCCTTTGCCTGATGTAAATGGAGACACTGCACTGCCAGTGAAAGAGTCTTGACAAGTACAAGTAAATCAGCATTCCTCAAAACTATTTCCTTTGGATTGTTTAAATTAGGGAAAAGATTTTTGGAAACTTGGGATAACAAATAAAAATATTGAGGAAAAACTGCCTGTTCTGAAGATAGCTATCCTTCTGGGTGTAAGGTTAAGCCAGATGTTTCCTATTCTTCCATCACCTTGCCACTGAAATCCCCTATCTCACCCCTTTTGGTCCAGTATCGAAAGCTGTTCTAGAGGCAAATAAGAAGAGGGTAAGAATGAAGGGTGTAGTGATTTACTGAATTATCATGACCTGTTTTACAATTTGGGAAGTGAGTAATGGTCCCAAACTATGGGTTCACTTACCTGGAGGATTTACATAAGGGGACTCAGAAGTGTTTGCTATAGCACTTAGCTAGCTAAGAAGAAAGCAACAACCATGTGACTATTTGTGACAACCTTGGGTAATAAATGGAAACAAGTTGTGGGGTTTCCAGAGCAGTATCCATCCTCATAAAAGGTACCTGTAAAAAGACAGATACATTAGGAATGTACATGGTGTTTATATCAATAATAATGAGCAAATCGTTGTTCATTTACAGTAAGCAGATTTTTTTTTTTTTTGTGAAGTGTCCCTAAGGAGAACAGACTAAAGATTATAGTTACAGAAGTGCCAACATTAGTTCTAGCTTTTGTTGCTAGGGTTGGATGACCTGGGAAGCATTTTCTGGATATAAAGTCAAGGTTCACATTTTACAAGGCTGAGTTTGGCATGCATTATGGGGCAGAAATTTAAGCACCAGAGGAGCCTATATAATGAAATCTACCTTCTGAAATACTAAAAGGAGCAACTATTACATTTTTTGTAGACAGAATCAGGTGGAGGGAGACAGATCTGGCAATGAATTAACTTCAGAATGGTAGCTGTATTAGTTGGGGTTCACAAAAGAAATAGAACCAACAGAATATAAAAGGAGATTTATTTTTTATTTTATTTTTAAATTTTTTTATTTTTTATAAACATATATTTTTATCCCCAGGGGTATAGGTCAGTGAATCGCCAAGTTTACACACTTCACAGCACTCACCATAGCACTTACCCTCCCCCATGTCCATAACCCAACGCCCTCTCCTGACCCCCAGCAACCCTCAGGTTGTTTTGTGAGATCAAAAATCACTTATGGTTTGTCTCCCTCCCATCTTGTTTCATTCATTCTTCTCCTACATCCCTAACCCCCCATGTTGCATCTCCACTTCCTCATATCAGGGAGATCATATGATAGTTGTGTTTCTCTGATTGACTTATTTTGCTAAGCATGATACTCTCTAGTTCCATCCAGGTCGTCCCAAATGGCAAGATTTCATTTCTTTTGATGACTGCATAGCATTCCATTGTGTACATATACTGCATCTTCTTTATCCATTCATCTGTTGATGGACATCTAGATTCGTTTCATAGTTTAGCTATTGTAGACATTGCTGCTATAAACATTCGGGTGCACGTGCCCTTTCAGATCACTACTTTTGTATCTTTAGGGTAAATGCCCAGTAGTGCAATTGCTGGGTCATAGGGTAGTTCTATCTTCAACATTTTGAGGAACCTCCATGCTGTTTTCCAGAGTGGTTGCACCAGCTTGTATTCCCACCAACTGTGTAGGAGGGTTCCCCTTTCTCCACATCCTCGCCAGCATCTGTCATTTCCTGACTTGTTAATTTTAGCCATTCTGACTGGTGTGAGGTGATATCACATTGTGGTTTTGCTTTGTATTTCTCTGATGCCAAGTGACGTGGAGCACTTTTTCATGTGTCTGCTGGCCATCTGGATGTCTTCTTTGCAGAAATGTCTGTTCATGTCTTCTGCCCATTTATTGGTTGGATTATTTGTTCTTTGGGTATTGAGTTTGCTTAGTTTTTTATATATTTTGGACACTAGCCCTTTATCTGTCATTTGCAAATATGTTCTCCCATTCTGTCAGTTGTCTTTTGATTTTGTTAACTGTTTCCTTTGCTGTGCAAAAGCTTTTGATCTTGATGAAATCCCAATAGTTCATTTTTGCCCTTGCTTCCCTTGCCTTTGGTGATGTTCCTAGGAAGATATTGCTGTGACTGAGATCCTTGAGGTCCTCAACATGTGGCTGTCCAATTTTCCCAACACCATTTATTGAAGAGGCTGTCTTTTTTCCATTGGACATTCTTTCCTGCTTTGTCAAAGATTAGTTGACCATAGAGTTGAGGGTCTATTTCCAGGCTCTCTATTTCTGTTCCATTGATCTGTGTGCCTGGTTTCATGCCAGTACCATGCTGTCTTGATGATGACAGCTTTGTAATAGAGCTTGAAGTCTGGAATTGTGATGCCACCAACTTGGGCTTTCTTTTTCAATATTCCTTTGGCTATTCAAGGTCTTTTCTGTTTCCACATAAATGTTAGGATTATTTGTTCCATTTCTTTGAAAAAAATTGGATGGTATTTTGGTAGGAATTGCATTATATGTGTAGATTGCTTTAGGTACCATAAACATTTTCACAATATTTGTTCTTTTAATCCAGGAGCATGGACATTTTTCCATTTCTTTGTGTCTTCCTCAATTTCTTTCATGAGTACTTTATAGTTTTCTGAATATGGATTCTTAACCTCTTTGGTTAGGTTTATTCCTAGGTATCTTATAGTTTTGGGTACAATTGTAAATGGGATTGACTCCTTAATTTCTCTTTCTTCTGTCTTGCTGTTGGTGTAGAGAAATGCAACTGATTTCTGTGCATTGATTTTATATCCTGACACTTTACTGAATTCCTGTATAAGTTCTAGCAGTTTTGGAGTGGAGTCTTTTGGGTTTTCCACATATAGTATCATATCATCTGCGAAGAGTGATAATTTGACTTCTTTTTTGCCGATTTGGATGCCTTTATTTTCCTTTTGTTGTCTGATTGCTGAGGCTAGGACCTCTAGTACTATGTTGAATAGCAGTGGTGATAATGGACATCCCTGCCGTGTTCCTGACCTTAGCGGAAAAGCTTTCAGTTTATCTCCTTTGAGAATGATATTTGCGGTGGGTTTTTCATAGATGGCTTTGATGATATTGAGGTATGTGCCCTCTATCCCTACACTTTGAAGTTTTGGTCAGGAAGGGATGCTGTACTTTGTCAAATGCTTTTTCAGCATCTGTTGAGAGTATCATATGTTTCTTGTTCTTTCTTTTATTAATGTGTTGTATCACGTTGATTGATTTGCGGATGTTGAACCAACCTTGCAGCCCTGGAATAAATCCCACCTGGTTGTCATGAATAATCCTTTTAATGTACTGTTGAATCCTATTGGCTAGTATTTTGGTGAGACTTTTCGCATCTGTGTTCATCAAGGATATTGATCTGTACTTCTCTTTTTTGATGGGATCGTTGTCTGGTTTGGGGATCAAGGTGATGCTGGCCTCATAAAATGAGTTTGGAGGTTTTCCTTCCATTTCTATTTTTTGGAACAGTTTCAGGAGAATAGGAATTAGTTCTTCTTTAAATGTTTGGTAGAATTCCCCTGGGAAGCTGTCTGGCCCTGGGCTTTTGTTTGTTTGGAGATTTTTGATGACTGTTTCACTCTCCTTACTGGTTATGGGTCTGTTCAGGTTTTCTATTTCTTCCTGGTTCAGTTGTGGTAGTTTATATGTCTCTAGGAATGCATCCATTTCTTCCAGATTGTCAAATTTGTTGGCGTAGAGTTGCTCATAATGTGTTCTTATAATTGTCTGTATTTTTTTGGTGTCAGTTGTGATCTCTCCTCTTTTGTTCATGATTTTATTTATTTGGGTCCTTTCTCTTTTCTTTTTGATAAGTCTGGCCAGGGGTTTATCAATCTTATTAATCTTTCAAAGAACCAGCTCCTAGTTTTGTTGATTTGTTCTATTGTTTTTTTGGTTTCTATTTCATTGATTTCTGCTCTGATCTTTATGATTTCTCTTCTCCTGCTAGGTTTAGGCTTTCTTCGTTGTTCTTTCTCCAGCTCCTTTAGGTGTAGGGTTAGGTTGTGTACTTGAGACCTTTCTTGTTTCTTGAGAAAGGCTTGTACCACTATATATTTTCCTCTCAGGACTGCCTTTGTTGTGTCCCACAGATTTTGAACCATTGTGTTTTCATTATCATTTGTTTCCATGAATTTTTTCAATTCTTTTTAAATTTCCTGGTTGACCCATTTGTTCTTTAAAAGGATGCTGTTTAGTCTCCATGTATTTGGGTTCTTTCCAAATTTCCTCTTGTGATTGAGTTTTAGCTTCAGAGCATTGTGATCTGAAAATATGCAGGGAATGATCCCAATCTTTTGATACCAGTTGACACCTGATTTAGAACCTAGGATGTGTTCCATGTGCATTGGAGAAGAATGTGTATTCTGTTGCTTTGGGATGAAATGGTCTGAATATATCTGTGATGTCCATCTGGTCCAGTGTGTCATTTAAGGCCATTATTTTCTTGTTGACCTTTTGCTTGGATGATCTGTCCATTTCAGTGAGGGGAGTGTTAAAGTCCCCTACTATTATTGTATTATTGTTGATGTGTTTCTTTGATTTTGTTATTAATTGGTTTATGTAGTTGGCTGCTCCCACGTTAGGGGCATAGATATTTAAAATTGTTAGATCTTCTTGTTGGACAGATCCTTTGATATGATATAGTGTCCTTCCAATTCTCTTATTATAGTCTTTGGCTTAAAGTCAAATTGATCTGATATAAGGATTGCCACTCCTGCTTTCTTCTGATGTCCATTAGCATGGTAAATTCTTTTCCACCCCCTCACTTTAAATATGGAGGTGTCTTCAAGTCTAAAATGAGTTTCTTGTAGGCAACATATAGATGGGTTTTGTTTTTTTATCCATCCTGATATGTGTCTTTTGATTGGGGCATTTAGCCCCTTAACATTCAGGGTAACTCTTGAGAGGTATGAATTTTGTGCCATTGTATTGCCTGTAAGGTAACTATTACTGTTTATTGTCTCTATTCCTTTCTGATCTACTACTTTTAGGCTCTCTTTTTGCTTAGAGGACTCCTTTCAATATTTCCTGTAGAGCTGGTTTGGTGTTTGCAAATTCTTTCAGTTTTTGTTTGTCCTGGATGCTTTTTATCTCTCCTTCTATTTTCAATGATAGGATATAGTATTCTTGGCTGCATGTTTTTCTCATTTAGTGCTCTGAATATATCATGCCAGCTCTTTCTGGCCTGCCAGGTCTCTGTGGATAAGTCTGCTGCTAATCTAATATTTTTACCAATGTATGTTACAGACTTCTTATCCCGGGCTGCTTTCAGGATTTTCTCTTTGTCACCAAGACTTGTAAGTTTTATTATTAGGTGATGGGGTGTGGACCTATTCTTGTTGATTTTGAGCGGGATTCTATGCACCTCCTGGATTTTGATGCTTGATCCCTTTGCCATATTAGGGAAATTCTCTACAATAATTCTTTCCAATATACCTTCTGCTCCCCTCTCTCTTTCTTCTTCTTCTGGAATCCCAATTATTCTGATGCTGTTTCATCTTATGGTGTCACTTATTTCTCGAATTCTTCCCTCATGGTCCAGTAGCTGTTTGTCCCTCTTTTGCTCAGCTTCTTTATTCTCTGTTATTTGGTCTTCTATATCTCTAATTCTTTCTTTTGCCTCATTTATCCTAACAATGAGAGCCTCCATTTTTGATTGCACCTCATTAATAGCTTTTTTGATTTCAACTTAGTTAGATTTTACTTCTTTTGTTTCTCCAAAAAGGGCTTTTATATCTCCCAAGAGGGTTTCTCTAATATCTTCCATGCCTTTTTCGAGCCTGGCTAGCACCTTGAGAATCGTCATTCTGAACTCTAGATCTGACATATTACCAATGTCTGTATTGATTAGGTCCCTAGCCTTTGGTACTGCCTCTTGTTCTTTTTTTGTGGTGAATTTTTTTGCCTTGTCATTTTGTCATTTTGTCCAGGTAAGAGTATATGAAGGAGCAAGTAAAATACTAAAAGGGTGGCAAAGACCCCAGGAAAATACACTTTAACCAAATCAGAAGAGATCCCAAATCGTGGGGGTGAGAAAGGGGATAAAAAGAGATTCAGAAAACAACAAAAAAAGAATCAATTAAAAAAAGAAAATGAATAAAGAAAAAAATATATATATATTAGATAAACTAGTTAAAAAACATTAAAAAAAGGTAAAAGTTTAAAAAAATAGCAGCAGAAGAAAAAAATTGAAAAAAAAATTAAATTAACTGCAAGACTAAAGAATCATGGGGAGAAAGCCATGAGTTCCATGCTTTGCTTTCTCCTTCTCTGGAATTCCGCTGCTTTCCTTGGTATAGAACCTGCACTCCTTGGTAGGTGAACTTGGTCATGGCTGGATTTCTTTGTGATCTTCTGTGGGAGGGGCATGTTGTAGTGATTCTCAAATGTCTTTGCCCCAGGCGGAATTGCACCACCCTTACCAGGGGCCAGGCTGAGTAATCAGCTTGGGTTCGCTTTCAGGAGCTTTAGTTCCCTGAATGCTTTCCATAGAGTTCTGGAGGACAGGAATGAAAATGGCGGCCTCCCAGTCTCCGGCCCGGAGGACCTGAGAGCTCGGGACCCCACTCCTCAGTGTGCCCTCAGAGAATAGCACCCAATTACTTCCATCTTCCTGGCCTCCGGCCATGCTCTGAGCTCACCGAGCCTGCGACTGGTTCAAGGTAACCCTGAGCTGAGAGCTCACTCCTCAGCTCTGTCTCTGTAGCCAGCTTCCCCGTTCTAATACCTGCAAGCTCTGCAACACTCAGACACCTCCGATCCTTCTGTGACCCTGTGGGACCTGAGGCCACGCTGACTCCAGGTGGCCTTCACTCTGGTTTAGATGTCTCTCAGTGGAACAGACTTTTAAAAGTCCTGATTTTGTGCTCCATTGCTCCGCCACTTGCCGGGAGATAGCCCCTCCCCCTGCAGTCCATTTTCCCTTTGCTTTGGATTCACATCTCTGCCAGTCCTTCCTTTTAGAAAATGGTTGATTTTCTGTTTCTAGAGTTGCTGTTCTTCTCCTCTTTGATCTCCCATTGGATTTGTAGGTGTTTGCAATCTTTAGATAAGCTCTCTAGCTGATCTCCTGGTACCTGATGTAGTCTCAGCCTGCTACTTCTCCGCCATATTGACTCCTCTCCCCTAAAAGATTTATTATGGAGAACTGGGTATTAAGTTCTTGAGGCTGAGAAATCCCACAGTCTGCAAACTAGAGACCTAGGAAAGCCAATGGCATAATTCAGTCTAAGTCTGAAGGTCTGAGACCCTGTGGAGTTAATGATGTAAATCTCAATCTGAGGGCAAGAAAAGATTAAATGTGATGTTCCAGCTCAGGCAATGAGGTAGAAAAAAGCAGCAAAAGCCTCCTTCCTCCACATCTTTGTTCTATTTAGGCCCTTAGCAGGTTGGATGATGCCTATCCACACTGGGGAAGGCAAACAACTTTCATGATCCCACCAATTCAAATGGTAATCTCACCGGGAAACACCATCACAGACACCCAGAAATAATATTTTACCAGATACCTGGACATTCCCCAATCGAACCAAGTTGACACATAAAAGTAACTATCACAGTAGCTAAGAAAAAAATAAGCAAGAGAGTTTGTTTTTTCTTAAGTGGCAGAAGAGAGAAGACCTTAGGGCGTAAGTAATAACATAATGGAAATAATGGAGAGTATCTTGAAAACCTTTATTCACTTAATAAAACAGACTATTTTTCAATCTGTTCTACTTGATGTTTTGTTATCTGTCCCGAATCTTGATATATGACACATGAAGACTGAAATAGGGCCCATATTACATGACTGGCATGCTCAAAATTATTTATAATTAGTTATGTAAAATTAGTTATGTGAAGAATAATAATAAGAGATTAAATTACTTTAAGCCTATAGAATTCACAAAAATTAGAAAGCTTGATAATGTTAAGTGTTGGTGGGATGTTAGGATAAACAACTACTATGTATGTATTGTAGGAACTATGTGGAAATATTTGGTCAAATTATTAAATGTGATTATCTGTTTTTTGAGTGTTGAATTTGAGGAGTTCTTTATACATCTTGGATATCAGCCCTTTGTCTGTGGTGTAATTTGTGAATATCTTCTCCCATTCCTTGGGTTGCTTTTTTGCTTTCTTGACTATTTCCTTTGCTATGCAGAAGCTTTTGATTTTGATGAAGTCCCAAAAGTTCATTTTCGCTTTTGTTTCCTTTGCCTTTGAATACATGTCTTGAAAGAGGCTGCTGTGGCCGATGTCAAAGAGGTTACTGCCTATGTTTTCCTCTAGGAGTTTGCTAGATTCCTGCCTCACACTGCGGTCTTCTATCCATTTTGAGTTTATCTTTGTGTACAGTGTAAGAGAATGGTAAAGTTTCATTCTTCTATACATAGCTGTCCAATTTTCCCAGAACCATTTATTGAAAAGACTGTCTTTTTTCCATTGTATATTTTTTCCTGCTTTGTTGAAGATTATTTGACCACAGAGTTGTGGGTCCATATCTGGGCTCTCTACTCCATTCCACTGGTCTATGTGTCTGTTTTTGTGCCACTACCATGCTGTCTTGGTGATCAGAGCTTTGTAGTAAAGCTTGAAATGAGGCAACGTGATGCCCCCAGTTTTGTTACTGTTTTTCAACATTTCCTTAGTAATTTAGGGTATTTTCTAGTTCCATACAAATTTTAGGATTGTTTATTCCAGCACTTTGAAAAATGCCAGTGGAATTTTAATTGGGATGGCATTTTTGATTTTGGATGAAAGGGACAGTGGAGTTTCAGAATAAAAGGTAAAAATTTACAGTTATCTAATAGCAATACCAGCAAAATGTGTGTCCTTGGCACTGGAGAGATCAGGAAAATAAAACCAAGCAGTAAGTATTATCACCATCATTACTACTATTACTACTACTACCACCACCATTAGGAGGACCATAGCTCTCTGGCAAGTAAAGCCCTTAATTCACTCTAAGGTTAAGTAAACAATAACTAAACATAGTCATAACTCAATGCTTTGACCATTTGTATAAAATATATTTGGGGGTGTTCAAGGGGGCTTTCAGGGTTTACTTCTTTTTGTATCCTACTTTTATAGTTTTGCAAGGATCATGTCATTACCAGGCAGGACATATATTTAAAAGATATCCTCAGCAGTACCCTTAAAATAAGGCTATCTAGTTTATTTTCAAATTGTTTACAGTTTCCCTCTGCCCCATGGGATAATATAATGAAACATTTTTGCTTAACTCAACTTGAAATCCTTTGGTTCAAGAAGTACCTTTTGAGTGCTGAAGTTTCCCCATGTACTCCACATCTTAATCTTTGAGTATTATTTTTCTCTGTATCATTGGTTTGTCTCTGACAGTCAAAAATAACCTCCATGAGACTCCTCAGTGTGTGTCTTTCCTAAGTGCTTATAAACACAATTGCTCAGGTAAATGGTGCTTGCTAATATGGTAGAGAGCTGCTGTGTTTAGTTTTATTTGTCCAGAGTCAGAAGGCTCCCAATAGATGACAACTGGTTTTTGGGCAAGCAGCAGAGACATGAGGTTACTCAAGCACCACAAAAATTCTCATATCATCTGCTGAATTTGAAACTGTGCCTTCTTCAAGATGAGCACCTGCTTCTTTCGGGGTTTCTCAGTCCAGAAAAAAATCTATTAGCCTTGAGGTCACATGGCCAGGAAGAAAAATAAATTTCAACTTACATATACATTTTGTTGTTACTGTGGTCAACAACACTTAGAATCATAATAATGTGTTATCTTGAGATAAAATTGTATAAAATTTAAAGGAATGGAAACACAAGGTCAAGGATTAAAAAGAATGATATAAAATTTCTGACTGTTAAAACAACCTTAATGGATTATTTAAAAGTATAAATATCACACTGCCATGTTCTTTAGATTCCCCTGGATACATTGAGAAAAATAAAACAATAAAGTTATTTTAAAATATTGGTATTTCTAGTGTGCCAGAGATGACATCTTTTATAAATATTTACATTCATAATAAAAATTTTGAGGTCAACTTTCAAATGGGTCAGGTAACACTTGCAAAACTCTTGGAGTGCTTAAGATGAAAAACTCTGAAAGCCTCAAAATCTAGAACCCTGATTCTCAATGCTGGCAATGCATTAGAATATTACAATCACCTGGGGATCAGGAACATTTATAAAACACTGATGATTGGATGTACTAATGGTTTCAGGGAAGGGACAGGGCAGACAGCGAGAACTGAGGACCACAGATGTAGAAATAACCCCAGAGTCACTAAGGACTCTGCCAGACTAGTCCAGAAGTATATTGCTGCCTACATCCAAGACATTTAGGAAATACTATTAATCAAAATTGTTATAAGACAGAATGTTGACTACCTAAATGTGTGTCTTGGAAATGAGTTTTAAATTGTTTTTATTTTTTTATTTTATTTGACTGAGGGAGAGAGTGTGTGTGTGTGTGCATGAGTGGAGAGGGGTGGAAGAAGGACAGAGAGAATCCCAGACCCCCATTTGTGGGCTCAGTTCCACAACTCACAGATCATGACCTGACCGGATACCAAGCATTGGAATCCCAAGCAATTGAACCGTTTAGGTGTCCCTGGAAATGAATTTTGAAAGGAAATATACTGTAATATTAGTAGTGATAAAATTGTCTTTTTGTTCTGGGATTGTAGATAGTTTTTTCTGTTTCTTAATACTTTTCTATTTTCTATAATAAAATATATGATTTTTCCTAACTAAAAAAAAGAATATGCTCCAAATTCTGAGCATTCCCCTTAAAAATAAGTTTGCTGCATTTAGATCCAGCCCAAAAGCCCAGACACAGTAATAAGCCATGTTATCAAAACTGCTTCTTGTGATGCTGTGTCTCTCATTCCATATGATCCTAAATTAAGCAAGCATACTAAATGAATAAAAATAAGGGTTTTTAGACAGCCTTTTTTTGGGTTTCATTGTGATCATGACTTGATTTACTAGTTAAGGAAAAATAATAATATAAGAAAAGGAAAAGAGCATAATATGCAACACTTGTGAATAGAAGCCCATGCATTTATCAAGTTGTTGCTCTTTACTATAATTATTTCAAAAGAAAATTTTCTACCTGATTTTTTAATCCCCATCAATAAAATTATTTCTGGCAATAAAGTATTTTCCTTTCACCTAACCCCAAAAGGATTCACCTAATCTATTTCTTTAAAGGATAAGTTTGCTAGGGTCACAGCTCATGAAGGCATTATCTCCATGGAGACCCACATGCAGAACTTACAAGGCTAAAGTGGTTTTCTTTGGACGCGATCTATTATCCATGTGGCACTCTAAAGATACATTGGATTTTGTTTACTCAAGTAGAATAGAAATCAGTTTCTTGGAAAATCAAGCTCTCTGAAATAATTTAAAATGACTATTTGGTGTTCTGACCTTAAATTATTCTGGTGAAATTTTTGATTTTTGATGAAAATAAATAAAAGGTATGATATATATGCATAACATGCTCACACATACATGCCACACATGCACAAGGTGATGTTGTGGCTAGAGGCTAATGGTACTGTCATAGGGATTTTGTGGATAGTCGCTTCTTTTGGTCTCAGTTTAAGGGTTCCACAGCTTCCTTTGTGAGGGTTAGTACTCTGAAATTATAGTCTATGTCCTTTATGCACTTTACTTTCTACTTCCCCAAATCCCAGATCTTTATGACCCTGTGTTTTTCTTAGTATACTTTATTCTCTCAAGCTAGAGGAAGAGGGTGAATGGGGTGAACATGGGCCTTGGAGTCATAGAGACATGAGTTAAAACTATTTATGTAAAATGCATTAATTAACTGGCCCCAGGAAAGTTATTTATGATGCTTGAGCCTCCATTTCTTTATCCTTAATGTAAGGGCCTGCTTAGCCAGAGTGAGCCATTTTGTTGTTTATTCAGTAAACTTAGATTGACCCTGCCTTCCCAGAGGAACTTACTTAGAAACAAGTCTGGGAAACCAGAAAAATATGACTGACCAGCCCCTGATAACAGAGCCCATATACTAGGACGTGTCAGGTCAGGGGGAGGTAACAGAGCTCAGAATACAAGGATGAGGCAAGCCAGGTGGAGACACCCAATCAGGAAAGCACCTCCCTAACCACCCAAGAATGTGGGCCCTGCCTTTTGGGTGCCAGTTCTGACCAGAGTGATAGGCTAGTTCAAATAACTACTAGGGTGAATTATAATTCAATTGGCCACCTGTGTGTGGCCAGGCTCAACCACATGGCCTTTACTCTATTAAAGTTAGTCTGTGAGGCTGGGAAGAGTCTCCTCTTTGCAAGAGGCGGTCAGTTGGCCAGTCAATTTGATTATCAATGCTTGGTGCGAAATAAAGCTTTGCTTGACCTTCGCTTCATATTAGTCTCGCTCCTTTGACCATGGACCTAACAGAAAGGTCAGGAGACATCCCGGCCCTTTGGCACAGGTGCTCCCAAGTTCTCCTGCCTGCTTTGTAACTCCAAAGATGGGAACCTTCAGAAATTGGATGGGATTTTTGCCTGAGAACTGGGTTAAAAATAGAGACACTGCTAGATTGGCCAATTCGTCCACCATATTTCATTAAGCATTTTCTCTCATTTTGCAAATCCACTTCCCTTAAGCTTGTTGTCTCACCTATTAAAATTCTTTTGTCTTCTTGAATGCATATTTGCTGTCAGAGTCCCAGAACTCAAAAGCATAGTTATCAAAAACCCAGAGGCATTTTAGACAAACAAGAAGCAGGATCCATTTAATGTTCCTTGCATTCTGCTACACACTGACTTTAATAAAAATTAAGAATATTTCAACCATAGCATGACAAAGTTCACACAGAGTAACATTACGTGTTCACATGAGCCTTATTACTTAGCTACAGCTTAAACTTTCCTTAATTTCACTCCAAATAATCTACCCAGGGGTGATGCAAATGTCAGTGGGAAAACATGAATCATTTAAATACCTACTAAAGAACCTGGCTAGAGATACTGTGAAAACCTTTGAGGTTCTTCAGTGAAAAGGAGCAATATTAATCATAAAGTATGCCATCATTAAGATGACTAACCAGCAGGAAAACTTACCAATGTTAATATTGCTATGACAGATCTCCAAGTTTTTTTCTGTACTGCAACATATAATATGTTCCCATGGATACCTTTGGCTTGCCTGAAAAAAAGCAGTGCTGATAAAGACTATGCTTTTCATATTGTCCTGATTATCTAAATGCCAAATGCTAAATTTTAGATATTTAAGTGGTCTAAACTTTAGGAGTTGAAAGCAGCCTAAAAATTCAATTAAATCCTAATCATTTAATTTACTAATTACTGGAATAAAATGGTTTCTTTAGAAATGAAGTCACTAGTTGGGGAAAATGAATGCTAACACTTTTATTTTGATTTAGTCATATTTTTACATGGAAATAGATTTGTGGTTTTAAAAAGTATGAAAGCGGGAAAGCGGAGCTTGAGTCTGGCACCTTAGACCACTCAAGATGGGATTGGGAGGGAGACAAACTATAAGTGACTCTTAATCTCACAAAACAAACTGAGGGTTGCTGGGGGGAGGGGGTTTGGGAGAAGGGGGTGGGATTATGGACATTGGGGAGGGTATGTGCTTTGGTGAGTGCTGTGAAGTGTGTAAACCTGGTGATTCACAGACCTGTACCCCTGGGGATAAAAATATATGTTTATAAAAAATAAAAAATTAAAAAAATAAAATAAAATAAAATGAAGAGCAAGAGAAAAAAAAAGTATGAAAGCGGAGTAAAGGAAAAGCTCATTTCGTTTTCTAAAACACATGACTTTATTTCTGTTTCATTTACAAAATATTTCATAATAAGCATGAACATAAACATGATACCTCCAATCACAGTCTTAACTGTAGCTTGCTCAAGGGCAAATGGATCACTTGTTTTCTTGCCTTTTTTGTTTATTGCAACTTCCTCCCATTGTTCATGATATTGAAAGGCAAGAAAGGAGGGAGACTTGTAGTGACTTTTTTTTTAAGCACTTCTGGCTCAGGTTGAGTGTGAGGAGACATTGAGAGTATAATAAAGATACGTATGAAAAGACAGTAGATGAAGCAAGCTGATGACAGGGGTCTGGATCATACTCACCAGTTGGTAGTCTATGGGAGACAGGAGTTGCCTCAGGAGTGAAGTTTTCAGAAAGCAGAAGAATATAATCCAGGCCCATATGGGGGCCGGGGGAGAAACAATAAAATGCAACTGTTATGGGCCGACCTTTGTCTCTCTCCTCCTCCTTCCCCAAAATTCACATGTTGAAATTTTAACTCTTACTACCTCAGATTGTGAATGTATATGCAAGTAGGGTCTATAAAGAGGTAATGAAGGTTAAATGAGGGTACTGGGGTGTGATCTAATTTAATGACTGGTGTCCTTTTAAGGGAGAGATTAGTGCACAGACAGACACAGAAGAAGGACCAGGTGAAAAAATGGAGAGGACAGACATCGATAAGCCATGGAGAAAGGCCTAAAAGAAACCAACCCTGCCAACATCCTCCTGATCTTCAATTTTGGTCTTTGGAACTTGTGAGGAAATATGTTTCTGTTGTATAAGCCACCCAGTCTGTATTACTCTGTTATGGCAGTCCTTGCAAAACCATATAGCAGCTAGTTAGGTTAGCAAATTGTTGCATAGTCCGTGAAAGGTCTTCCCTCCATAACTCTCTTCGTAAACCTGACTTTATGATTTTAGTGAAGTTACTAAATTCATGAAGCATTTAGATCTCGTGAAGCAGAGAAACAAAGATAAAAACAGCAAGAAAACTTAAGTTGCAAGCAATACTACTCAGAGTTAGGATAATTGCAGAAAATTCTCCCAGGGGGCATTTCAGCCTTTGGGGAACTACCCGGAGGCCATATTTTTCAATCAGAAAGTACAATGGGAAACCGCTGAACTCTTTGTGAAGTTACAAGGTTGAGATTGATGTGTAACTTGTGTTCCATTAAAAAATGACTCCTTAAGAAATTGGAGTTCTCTGGGACCAACTTGCCTGAAAAACTGTGCTCTTCACAAGGAAAGCTTATTATTCTGAACTGAGGTATCACTGTTGGAGCAGTGAGAAAACAGGAAACAGGTGCCAAACCTGCCAGTTCAAGGAAGTGGACCTTTAATGTCAGAGGACGCTGAATTGTCATGGCCTAGTGTTCTCAATCATATTTTTTAGTGGCGCTTTTGGCCATGGTATTTGAAAGTAAGGGGTAAGATTTTTATTAATCTGTTCATTGTCTTGAAACCACATTCTCTTGGCTGCCACCAAAATTACAAGATGGGACATGAGAAGAAGCAGCCCTCCACACCACACCTTTAGTATGCCTCCAAACTAAAGCTAACAGAACGAATATTAAGCTATGAAATATCCATCCTTGAGCCTTAAGCCAGCTGTGCCTTAATGACACTGAAGTGCAATTGTCTTATACTAGGTTTGTGTTCTGAGTGATCATAGGTATCACAGCCTTCACACTAAAATAAGTTCAACCAGGCAAGAGCTTTGGATGAACCATGCTGTTTCTGCTGGGGTGTTTAGGTATAACAGATGAATGGTACATCAGAGAAATCTGTCTGCTCTGCCTTACTTTCCTCAATGTGATACTATATACACTATAAAGCCTTACACAGGGCTCCCTGATGAACCCAACAAATTGATAGATGGCAGCTCCATTTAGAATGTCAGAGTGACTATGTTTGCATGTGGGAAATTTGTACAATTCTTCTATTAAACTGAACTCAGATAAGTCAAGGTCACCAGTCCTTCAGGATTTGAGAATGGTTGAGTAGAAATAGAACAATCATAGCCATTAGATGTTCAGGATATAGGAAACAATGATTCAGTTTTTACCTTGAGCTTCTGTTAGCTTTAGTTTGTAGGCATTTATTTTTATAGATAGATCTGAAAGTTTACTGATCCTCTACTACTAACTTTAGGGTACTGTCTATATAATCAGGTGCCTGTAAACATTCCATATTACTCTAAGTAAATAAATGTATGTGAACTTTGAAAGGGAGCAAAGCAGAATGGAAAAAACAATTTAGGCTTTGGAATTGGAAACACCACTGTATCTCAACTTTGGCACTTACTTGTGGGTTGAGTTTGAAAATGTACTTAATCTTATTTTCCTCATTTGTAAGATGAGAATAACAGCCATCCAGTTCTTTGGGTTGTGATGAGTAGCAATCAGTGATGGAATGTTTGAAGGCACTCAGTATCGTTGTGAGCACATACTAAATATAAAATAATTGATCAATGTTATCATGGACTCTTGGCTTGATCCATTTGAGTATACCAGTAGGTCTAATTTGGGAGTTTTCTTCTCTTCTTTTTTGCTTTGGTACAGCCAATGTTTTCAATTTTTCTCAAATTATAATGACCTTATGTTGTAGATTAAAGTCTTCTCTTAGTCTATGTCATAGCATAGAAACATTGGTATCCCTATTCAAAACTGTTTATTCAGTGCCAGTGAAGCCAGTTTTGTCACATCTGGTCTCTGCAAGGCGGGAAGTGATGGAAAAGCTGTCCATGTCACCAGGGATAAGTAGCAGACATTTTGTTTTTGTCTATCTGCTGTGTTTCCAGACAGATAACACTTTGGTAGTCCTTACATTTCCATCTTTAAATAAGGAATCTGGTTCAAAAAGCAAAACAAAGAAACTTTAAATGACTTGAAGACAATGACAAAAGTCAACAAAAGCAGGGTATCTGGGTGGCTCAGTGGATTAAGCATTGGCCTTTGGCTCAGGCCATGATCTCAGGGTCCTGGAATCGAGCCCCATATTGGGTTCTCTGCTCAGTGGGGAGTGTGTTTCTTTCTCCCTCTGCCTGCCACTCCCTCTCCTTGTGCACACTCGCTCTCTCTCTCAAATAAATAAATTAAGAAAAATTTCTTTAAAAATGTCAACAAAAGCAAGGCACTGTTTTATAAGAGAAACTTAAGTATCAAAAGGAAACAATGAAGCTCCGAGTTTGAGAGATTCCTGGAAAGAGTGGTTTGAGTTGAAAATGAAATAGGTGAATAACATGACATTTTGAATATTAGTCATTTGTTTACATGTTCTACATAATTCATAGTTATGAATAAGAAATATCTTAATTGTAGTCTTAAGATGAGAATAAGGTTACTCTTACAATGGAAGAACATAATATTTATTGAGCACCTTTGAGTTGAGAGCATAATGTTAGCTCTGTTCCTTTACTCATTCATTTCATTCATTTTTTAATCTCATGTACTCGTCACTGTTGGAATATGGCTTGCTTTATCTTTCTTTCAGAAACTGAAACTCTGAGAAATAATTAACTTACTCAAAGTCACACACTGTGTTGCAGATCTGGAATCGAAACTCATCTGTATGACCATAAACCCAGCTCTGCACATCATAGCATGTGAACTCATTACAAACAAATAAAAGTGATAGACCTCAGAGAAAAGCTATAAAGAAAATTTTCTTCTCCTTAGTAAATCGATTTGTTTTCCAGTAGTAGGCAGATCTCTCTCTGTTTTTACTTACTGGATATGTTAGAGCTAGATCTGTGAGATGAGTATCAGTGGCTTAGTTATCACAAGCTTGGTGAGAAAAATAAATTTGCTGTGATAAACATGGTTTAAAAAATGGAGCTAGGGATCAGGAGGGAGACAAACCATAAGAAACTCTTGATCTCACAAAACAAACTGAAGGTTTGGGGGGAGAAGGGAGTATGGAGAAGGTCGTTGGGTTATTGATATTGGGGAGGATATGTGATATGGTGCATGCTCTGATGTGTATAAGCCTGATGATTTACAAACCAGTACCTCTGAGGTTAAAAAAAAAAAAAAAAACAAAAAAAAACAAAAAACTGCATCTGTCATCCTTCTATGCATCTATCTATTTATCTATCTATCCATCCATCCATCCTCTATCTCCTCTCCTTCTCCTCGTTCCACATTGCACCCCTCTTTTCCTGCTCTCTAATAGCCCCTAAATGCCCTTCTCTCTCCCTTTATCCTTTGGATTTCCCTCACTTCTTCAACTCTCCTTTTAATTTTTCCTTTATTATTCATATATTTTTTTGTTTTTTATTCATACATCTTCTTCCTTGATATAGATTGATTTGAGAGTTTTCCGCTCTTATTTGTAATACTATGAGGTAATAACGCAAATATTATGCAACCTGATGTTAATTAGATCCTTCCGTGGATTTTTGTTCCATAAAAATCTTTTGACATTTTTAGTAAAGAAACACAATTCTTATGTCAAGATTTCCAAAGATAAGAAACTCCTCTCAGCACAAGGCATTTTCATGAAGAATAAGGAATTTCATGATTTGGTAAGCAGCAGGAGAGAAAGGGAATTTGGAAAGAACTATCTAATTCTTTAATGGTTTTATACAGCTTACATATGAGACCTGCTGGGTTTACAAATTGGTTCATGGGTTCAGTGTATAACCTCAGGAATCCTTCTAGAATAAAGAGAATTGGGTGCTAGACCTCTGTACCATCCAGGATTAGTGGGTGAGACCCAAATACTCCATAGATTGATTTCAATTAAAGGTTAAATACATTTTTTTCTTAATTTAACTGTTACATGAGATGTTGATATATGAAATTATTATTGTTAATAGTATTAATACTTGAAAAATTTCCTAATATCTCCAAGCTTCAGTCACTTTCATCTCTAAAATTCTACAGTATAGGGTTGTTGGATGACTAAATTAGATATTATAAGTGGATGGCTTACTTAGTTGCTTAATGCAGTTTTATTTATTTATTTATATACACACAGGTGCATATGTTATAAAACCTTTTCTAAAGTCCCAAAGATGTTCCACTCATTCATGATCAAACTCTACTTGAACGAAACATCACCAGTTTCAACTAACAGTCAGTGAGAAAAACTTACTAAGATATATCATGATAAAAATGTGATTTGTACTGGTGCTTAGGGAGGATAAAACTTTAGATTAACCATTATACTTGCCTAGAGAGTCAAGAAGATTAAAGAGTGTTTACATGCCAATTACTATGCATTTAATCTAAAGTTATACTTATTTGCTATTGTATCATCATAAAGCTGAATTTCTAAGTCTGTTTACTAAAGAAATATAAAGTAAATATTGTTAATCCTGATGATGATGATTATAATAAAACCAAATTCAAAGCTCTGGTGCCCATACTACGTCTTCATATAATAAACATTCCATGCTCTTAGTTTCAAATATTCAGCTTCTCAGATATCTCCATAAGTATCTAAGGTTCACATTTATTTCAAACAACTTGTATACTTATATCCTTCCTTCCAGACATTTTCACCCATGTTATCTAGTCACCCATCATATTCTCTATCCCAAACATTGCTCCTGACTAAATTCTTATCTTCGTTTGTGGCATCCCACAATGCTGTGAATCTGCTCATCCACTCAGAAACATGGTGTCCTCCTGGGTTTCTCCCTGGCCTTTCCTCCCACTCTGTATCCTTCCCATATCATTGAGTCAGTAAGATCTACCTAATCTACCCACAAATGTAAAGAACTACTTCTTGTCTACTTTTTCCATTATAGGCACAATTATAGTTATTTTAGCTCTATATCATGTTTAATTCTTTTCAATAGCTCTTCTATTTACAGATGGGGAAGCAGTGTTCACAAAACCTCCAAAGACTGCTCATGCCACAAAGCCACATTGCCCTTTGTAAAAATTTCCTGCTATCTCTTGCCATTCTCCTTTTTTGTCCTTTCCTATTTCCCTTGGTCTATTCAGAACTTTGATTTTCCCATGTAACCTTCTACAATAGTAGATGTGAGACCATATTATTCATTTTTGTATTCTCTCATACAAAACAGATATTTGTTAAATTAATGACTTTATGTCATTAATTCAACAAATAATTTAATGATTTTTATTATTTAATTTAATTTAATTTAATTTAATAATATTTGTTGTGCCAAGTACAGACAACACCTATAAAACTTATATTTGTGCATCAAATAAATTTTTATTTTTCTCTCATTTGGTACTTTTAAATGTAAAAACAATTTAACTTATGTGAAGTTCTAGAAATAATCATTTTTTTAAATTTTTTTATTCTTTATAAACATATAATTTTATCCCCAGGGGTACAGGTCTGTGAATCGCCAGGTTTACACACTTCACAGCACTCACCAAAGCACATACCCTCGCCAATGTCCATAACCCCACCCCCCTTATCCCAACCCCCCTCCCCCCAGCAACCCTCAGTTTTTTTTTGTGAGATTAAGAGTCACTTATGGTTTGTCTCCTTCCCAATCCCATCTTGTTTCATTGATCTTCTCCTACCCACTTAAGCCCCCAAATAATCATTATTTTGAACAATTTTTTTAAAAGATTGAATTTTCTTATTTGACAGAGAAAGAGAGAGTAAGAGGGAGCACAAGCAGGGAGATCATCACAGGGAGAAGGAGAAGCAGACTCCCAGCTAAGCAAGGAGTCCAACATGTGGGGACTCTATCCCAGGACGCTGGGGTCATGATCTGAGCTGCAGGAACATGCTTCACCAACTGAGCCACCCAGGAGTCCCTAACAATTTTTGTTTTTAAAGCAATAGAGAGAGAGCTGAGGCCAAGGAATAGCAGATTGAAATGACATTAGCTCCCAGAAGTTCAGCTAGATAGTCATCAAACCATTCCAAACACCTACAAACTCAATAGGAGCTAGAAGAGAAGAAGAGCAGCAATTCTAGGAACAGAAAATAGACCACTTTCTGGAAGATAGGATGTGTGGAGAAATGAATCTGAAACCACAGGAAGATAGACGACAGGGGGAAGGGCTGGGTCCTGGCAAGTACTGAAGCAATGGAGCACAAAATAGAAACTTTTCGAAGTCTGCTCCACTGAGGGACATCACACCAGAGGCTAAGCAGGGGTGGAGCCCTTGTTGGGACAGTGTGGTCTCAGGCCCCACAGGGTCACAGAAAGATAGTGAGTGTCTGACTGTGGCAGAGCTCCCAGGTATTGGAGCAGGGAAGCTGACTATAGAGACAGAGCCAAGGAGTGGACTTTCAGATCAGGGTTACCTTAAACCATAATCCAAGGCATAGTCACACCACTGCTCTTTGAGCAGGAACCCCACAAGTGACAGATCTTGAGACCGACCTCCTCCTTCCTCCTCCAGGAGTGGCACAGAAATGTGTGGCAGGAATCTGCTGGGTTTGGAGACTCCAAACAGGGCCATGCACAAGAGACAGAAATGCTAGTTCACAGGCCAGGAGATCACAGACCATACCCAGAGACCAGGGACACCAGAGTCATTGACTGCTTTTCTCTGAGGGTGCACTGAGGAGTGGGGCCCTGAGCTCTCTGCTCCTCCAGGCAGGAGACTGGGAGGCTGCCATCTTCATTCCCATCTTCCAAAGCTGTATGGAAAGCATTCAGGGAACAAAAGTTACTGAGAACAAACCTGAGCAGATTACTTAGCCTGGCCCCTGGCAATGGTGGCGCAATTCAGCCTCAAGCAAAGACATTTGAGAATCACTTAAACAGGCCCCTCTCCCAGAAGATCAGCAAAAATATCCAGCTAAGACCAAGCTCACCGATCAAGGATAACAGCAGAACTACAGAGTTAGGGGAAAGCAACTCATAGATTTCATGGCTTTTTCCCCATGATCTTCTAGTCTTGAAAAATTAAATTTTTTGTAATTTTATTTTTTTCTTATTCTATTTTTTTAACTTTTCCTCTTTGCTCTTTTAAAGTTTTCTAACTAGTTTATCTTAACAATACCTTTCTTAAAAAAAAATCCTTTTAAATCTTCATTGTTATAGCCATATTTAATCCCTTTGTTGTATTTAGCTTAATTTTTAAAATACATATAGGTTTTTATTCTTTAATTTTGGGATACAATTTCTTTTGATAGATCAAAATATACCCCAAATCTAGCACATGGCTTTGTTCTAGTCTCCAGCCTGAGCGCATTCTCTCCTCCATTTTTTTTCTTTTTCCAACCTAATTACCTTCTCAATTCCTTTTTTAGATATTTTTAAATTTTCATCGTTACAGTCATATTCCATCCCTTTATTGTGTTTACCCTTATTTTTGTATATTTATAAGTTTTTCTTTCTTTAAAATTTTGGGAGGTACTTTCTTCTAAGAGACCAGAATATATCCAAAATTAAGTGGGTTGCTCTGTTCCATTCACCAGTATAATACACACACACACACACACACACACACACACACACACACATATTGGGGGTAAAAGAAATTTAAAAATTTTTTAAATTCTTTTAAATTTTCTTTAAAATTTCTTTTTACTCCCACTCTTTTCCTTCCAGTTTGGGGTCTCTTCTGATTTGGTTAGTGTACATTTTTCTGGGGTCTTTGTCACCCTTTTAGTATTTTATTCTCTCATTCATATATTCTTATCTGGATAAAATGAAAAGTTGGAAAAACTCACCACAGGAAAAAAAGAACAAAAGGCAGTAACAACAGCTAGGGACCTAATCAATATGGACATTGGTAATATGTCAGAACTAGAGTTCAGAATGACGATTCTCAAAGTGCTTCCTAGGCTAAAAAAAGGCATGGAAGAGATTAGAGAAACTCTTTCTGGAGTAATGGAATCTCTTTATGGAGAAATAAGAGGACTAAAATCTAAACAAGTAGAAATAAAAAAAGCTATAAATGAGGTGCAATCAAATATGGAGGCTCTTACTGGCAGGGTAAATGAGGCAGAAGAGAGAATTAGTGATATAGAAGAGCAAACAATGGAGAATAAAGAAGCTGAGCAAAACAGAAACAAGCAATTACTGTTTGAGCAGAGAATTCAAGAGATGACCTATAGCATAAGATGAAACAATATTAGAATAATTAGGATTCCAGAAAAAGAAGAAAGAGATAGAGAGGCAGAAGGTATAGTGGAACAAATTATAGTAGAGAATTTCCCTAATATGGCAAAAGGAACAAGCATCAAAATCAAGGAGACACAGAGAACCCCCCTCAAAATCAATAAAAAGTTACCCCGTCATCTAATAGTAAAAGTTACAAGTCTTAGTGACAAAGAGAAAATCCTGAAACCAGGTGGGGACAAGAAGTCTATAACATACAATGGTAGAAATATTAAATTGGTATCAGACTTATCCACAGAGACCTGGCAGTCCAGAAAGAACTGGTATGATATATTCAGAGCACTAAATGAGAAAAACATGCAGCCAAGAATACTATATCCAGCTAGGCTATCATTAAAAATAGAAGGAGAGATAAAAAGTTTCCAGCACAAGCAAAAATTAAAAGAATTTGCAAACACCAAACCAGCTCTACAGGAAATATTGAAAGGGGTCCTCTAAGCAAAGAGAGAGCCTAAAAGTAGTAGACCAGAAAGGAACAGAGACAATAAACAGTAACAGTCACCTTACAGACAATACAATAACAATAATTCATATATTTCAATAGTTACCCTGAATGTAAATGGACTAAATGCCCCAATCAAAAGACAAAGTGTATCAGAATGGATAAAAAAAACAAAACCCAACAATATGCTGTCTACAAGAAAACTCCTTTTAGACCCAAAGACACCTCCAGATTTAAAGTGAGGAGATGGAAAACAATGTACAATGCTAATGGACGTCAAAAGAAACCTGGGCAAGGGGGAGAAAGAAAGCTGTAATCGCAATCCTTATACAAGATAAATTAGATTTTAAGCCAAACACTATAATAAGAGATGAGGAAGGACACTATAGCATACTCAAAGGGTCTGTCCAACAAAAGATATAACAATTTTAAATATCTATGCCCCTAACATGGGAACAGCCAACTATATAAACTAATGAGTAACAAAATTTTAAAAAACACACTGACAATAATACAATAATAGTAGGGGACTTTAACATACCCCTCACTGAAATGGACAGATTATTGAAGCAAAAGATCAACAAGAAAATAAAGGCCTTAAATGACACACTGGACCAGATGGACATCACAGATATATTCGGAACATACCATCCCAAAGCAATAGAATGCACATTCTTCTCTAGTGCACATGGAACATTCTCCAGAATAGATCACATCCTGGGTCATAGATCAGGTCTCAACCAGTACCAAAATATTGGGATCATTCCCTTCATATTTTCAAACCACAATGCTCTGAAGCTAGAACTCAATCACAAGAGGAAAGTTGGAAAGAGCCCAAGTACATAGAGGCTAAAGAGCATCCTTCTAAAGAATGAATGGGTTAACCAGGAAATTAAAGAAGAATTGAAAAAATTCATGGAAAAAAATGATAATAAAAATATAACATTTCAAAATCTGTGAGACACAGCAAAGACAGTCCTGGGAGGAAAATATATAGCAGTACAAGCCTTTCTCAAGAAACAAGAAAGGTCTCAAATACACAACCTAACCCTACACCTAAAGGAGATAGAGAAAGAACAACAAAGAAAGCCTAAACCCACTAGGAGAAAAGAAATAATAAAGATCAGAGCAGAAAACAATGCAATAGAAACAAAAAGAATAGAACAAATCAACAAAACTAGGAGCTGGTTCTTTGAAAGAATTAATAAGGTTGATAAACCCCTGGCCAGACTTATCAAATAGAAAAGAGAAAGGACTCAAATTAATAAAATCATGAATGAAAGAGGAGAGATCACAACCAACACCAAAGAAATACAAACAGTTATAAGAACATATGAGCAACTATATGCCAGCAAATTTGACAATCTGGAAGAAATAGATGCATTCCTGGAGACACATAAACTACCACAACTGAACCAGGTAGAAATAGAAAACCTGAGCAGACCCATAACCAGTAAGGGGATTGAAGCAGTCATCAAAAATCTTCCAACAAACAAGAGCCCAGGGCTAGACAGCTTCCCAGGGGAATGTTACCAAGCATTTAAAGAAGAATTATTTCCTATATGCCTGTAATAACTTCCAAATTCATTTTATGAGGCCAGCATTACTTTGATTCCAAAACCAGACAAAGACCCCATCAAAAAGAATAATTATAGACCAATATCCTTGATGAACACAGATGCAAAATTTCTCACCAAAACACTAGCCAACAGGATCCAATAGTACATTAAAGGGATTGTTCACCACGACCAAGTGGGATTTATTTCTGGGCTGCAAGGTTGGTTTAACATCTGCAAATCAATCATTGTGATTGACAATGCATTAACAAAAGAAATAGCAAGAACCACATGATACTCTCAATAGAGGCTGAAAAAGCATTTGAAAAAGTACAGCATCCTTTTTTGATCAAAACTCTTCAAAGTGTAGGATAGAGAATACATACCTCAATATCATCAAAGCCATCTATGAGAAACCCATAGAGAATATCATTCTCAATGGGGAAAAACTGAGAGCTTTTCCCCTAATGTCAGGAACACGGCAGCAATGTCCACTATCACCACTGCTATTCAACATAGTATTAGAAATCCTAGCCTCAACAATTAGACAGCAAAAAGAAATAAAAGGCATTCGAGTTGGTGAAGAAAAAGTCAAACTCTCACTCTTTGCAGATGATATAATACTTTATGTGGAAAACCCAACAGAGTCCACTCCAAAACTGCTAGAACTCATAGAAGACTTCAGAAAAGTGTCAGGATATAAAATCAATGCACAGAAATCAGTTGGATTTCTATACACCAGCAGCAAAACAGAAGAAAGAGAAATTAAGGAGTCCATCCCAGTTACAATTGCACCCCAAACCATAAGATACCTAGGAATAGACCTAATCAAAGAGGCAAAGAGTATGTGCTCAGAAAACTATAAAGTATACATGAAAGAAATTGAGGAATACACAAAGAAATGGAGAAATGTTCCATACTCATGGATTGAGAGAACAAATATTGTGAAAATGTCTATGCTACCTAAAGAAATCTTCATGTTTAGTGCAATCCTTATCAAAAGCCCATCAATTTTTTCAAAGAAATGGAACAAATAATCCTAAAATTTATATGGAACCAGATAAGACCCCAAATAATCAGAGGAATGTTCAAAAAGAAAGCCAAAGTTGGTGGCATCACAATTTCAGACTTCAAGCTCTATTACAAAACTCTCATCCTCAAGAAAGTATGGTACTGGCGTGCGCACACACACACACACACACACACACACACACAAAGACACATAGATCAATGGAACAGAATAGAGAACCAAAAATAGTCCCTGAACTATACAGTCAACTAATCTTTGCCAAAGTAGGAAGGAATGTCCAATGGAAAAATGTCTCTTCAACCAATGGTGTTGGGAAAATTGAACAGCCATGTGCAGAAGAATTAAACTGGACCATTTCCTTACACCACACACAAAAATAGACTCAAAATGGATGAAAGACCTCAATGTGAGACAGGAATCCATTAAAATCCTTGAGGAGAATACAAGCAGCAACCTCTTCCACCTCAGCCACAGCAACATCTTCCTAGGAACATTGCCAAAAGTAAGGGAAGCAAGGGCAAAAATGAACTATTGGGACTTCATCAAGATCAAAACCTTTTGCACATTAAAGAAACAATCAACAAAACCAAAAGACAACTGACAGAATGGGAGAAGATATTCACAAATGACATATCAGATAAAGAGCTAGTATCCCAAATCTATAAGGAACTAAGCAAACTCAACACCCAAAGAACAAATAATCCAATCAAGAAATGGCCAGAGGGCATGAACAAACATTTATGCAAAGAAGACATCCAGATGGCCAACAGACACATGAAAAAGTGCTCCATGTCACTAAGCATCAGGGAAATACAAATCAAAACCACAATGAGATACACACACTAGTCAGAAATGGCTGAAATTAACCAGTCAGGAAACGACAGATGTTGGTGAGGATGCAGAGAAAGGGGAACCCTCCTACACCTCTGGTGGGAATGCAAGCGTGTGCAACCACTCTGGAAGACAGCATGGAAGTGCCTCAGAAAGTTGAAAATAGAGTTACCCTACAACCCAGAAATTGCGCTACTGGGTATATACCTTAAAGATACAAATGTAGTGATCTGATGGGTCATGTGCACCCAAATGTTTAAAGCAGCAATGTCCACAAAGCCAAACTATGGAACGAACCCAGATGTCCACCAGTGGGTAAATGGATAAAGAAGAAGTGGTGTATATATACAATGGAATACTTTGCAGCCACCAAAAGAAATGAAATCTTGCCATTTGCAACAACGTGGATAGAACTAGAACATATTATGCTGAGCGAAATGAGTCAATCAGAGAAAGACAATTATCATATGATCTCCTTGATATGAGGAATTTGAGAGGCAGTGTGGGGATTTTGGTGGTAGGGAAGGAAAAAATGAAACCAGATGGGACTGGGAGCGAGACAAACCCTCCCAATAATTTTGTGAGACTCCTAATCTCACAAACAAACTAAGGGTTGCTGGGGGGAGGGGGCTATGGAGATGGTGGCTGGATTATGGACTTTGGGGACGATATGTGATATGGTGAGTGCTGTGAAATGTGTAAGCCTGATTATTCACAGATCTGTACCCCTGGGGCAAATAATACATTACATATGTTAATAAAAATAATAAAAAATAAAATAAGCAATAGAAAAATAAATCTTAAAGAAACTAAAATAAGTAATCAGATGTGTGTTCTGAGTGAAAAAGTTGATTAAAAATTATAGATATTTCTGCAAAGAAACACACCAGCACTTATCCTTGTCCTCTCACCTCTAAGCATAGGGGATAGGTGAAATCAGTGAAGGGGATTAAAGAGCACACTCATTGGGTGCCTGGGTAGCTCAGTGGGTTAAGCTGCTGCCTTCCACTCAGGTCATGATCTCAGGGTCCTGGGATCGAGTCCCACGTCTGGCTCTCTGCTCAGCAGGGGGCCTGCTTCCCTTCCTCTCTATCTGCCTGCTTCTCTGCCTACTTGTGATCTCTGTCTGTCAAATAAATAAATAAAATTAAAAAAAAAAAGCACACTCATCTTGCCTCGATTTTATTACTGTCATATTGGTCCTTTCTGAAGCCTCTCCATTCAAGGTATTTATTATAAAAGATACCTCAGAAACACTATTCATTCATATATTTGTATGCTTTAGTTCAACATTGATGATTATTTCTTAAGAATTATACTTCATATTGGAGATTCTGAATCCAAGAGCTCACAGTGTACTTTTAATGCTTTCAATTTTAAACTGTAAAAAAGCAAAAAACAAACAAAAAATGAACCAAAGCAACCCAGCTCATCATTATCTATGTTGATTGCAGCACCATTCTTAGGCTTTTTCAGCGAAGACTTACATTTTAATCCATTTGACAGCACATTAAGTACTGTGCCATCTTCAATGAGGATTGGGAACTCTGGATGTTTTAATATGCAAAGTGGAAATTCCAAAGAGCAAGATTTTTATTTACTTTCTATGCTTGCTAATTTTTTAGAAGTAATTTTAGTGCAGATGCATTTTTCCCCTTTTTTTCTTATCTCTGCTATACCTCAGATAAGAAAAGTTCAGATGCATTTCCAGTAGAGATTTGTTAAGTTAAAACAAACAAAATCTTAGAAATTAGAAGAAAATACCATATATTGTGTTATCAAAAAAGTCTTGTGATTACAAGTAATAATGATGTATTAATAATTAAACTTTGCAAGGAGACAGCAAGACAAAGCCACACAAATTATCATCCAAAGAAGTTTACTAATCACGTTAACTTTTGTTTCCTTGTGCACTGTTGGTGGGAATGAAAACTGATGCAGCCACTGTGGAAAACAGTATGGAGTTTCCTCAAAAAGTTAAAAATAGAGCTACCCTATAATCCAGTAATCACAGTGCTTAGTATTTTATTTACCCCTACAATACAAAAATACTAATTCAGGGATATACATGCACTCCTATTTTTACTGCAGCTTTATTTACAATATCCGAATTATGGAAGCAAAGCAAGATCCCATTAATAAATAAATGGATAAAGAGAAGGTGGTATATATGTATGCAATGGAATATTATTTAGCCATAAAAAAGAAAGAAATTTCTCCTTTTGCAATAACATGGATGGAGCTAGAGTATATAATGATAAGCAACATAAGGCAACCAGAGAAAGGCAAATATCATAAGATTTCACTCTTATGTGGAATTTAAAAAACAAATCATATGAGCAAGGGGAAAAAAAGAGAGAGACAAATAAAGAAACAGACTCTTAACTATAGAGAAAAAACTGATGGCTACCAGAGGAAAGAGGCTATGGGGATAGGTGAAATGAGTGAAGGCGATTAAAGAGCACACTCATCTTGATGAGGACCAGGTGATGTATAGAATTGTTGAATTGTATAGTGTACACCTGAAATTAATATCACAGTGCATATTAACAATACTGGAATTAAAATTAAAAACAATTAAAAAAGAAAAGTATTAAAAGTAATTAAAAAATACTTAGGCTTACTAATCCTTGAAATTTAAATTGATTTTAGCCATACTGTCCAGCATCTCCTCTTTCATCTCAGTTTTTAAATTTTGTATTTTGCTAATATCATTTATTTTTGCATGTAATTTTTTCACTGCTGACCGTAGCTAAAGAACACATTCACAATTTTAAGAATCATCTGAAATTTCATCTCATCTATGAAACTTCCCCTAACTCCCCTATGTAGGTAGAGTAGATCATTTCTTCCTCAATTCTCTTGCACCACTCAGTTCATTCTTTATTCTAGAAACTATTACTTGTGATATGAGTATTGGCTTAGGTACATGTCTCCCCCTCTTGAAACATAAACTATGTTAATACAGATTATTTATCTTTGTGAGTCCAGAATCTGAAACAGTGTCAGAGGCATGATAGATGACACAAACCGAAAATAATTATTACATTCAGATATTCACAGACCTGTAACCCTGAAACAAATAATACATTTTATGTTAATAAAAAAGACAAATAATATTAACACAAGTATAATCTTTTAATACATAAAAAAACAAATATTCTGCAATACTTTCTGCTCTCCCCACCAAATACACATAAAGATACTAAATGTTGTTTTTACTTTATTTTTTTCTAAGACCTGAACTCTTTAGTTTACCCAGGAGAAGCCATCTAATTTCCAACAGAGACATAAGGTGGCATTGACATTGAAATCACTATGTATATTAAGCCATCACACTAGATATATTAGATTGATGTCTACAGTGCCAGGTTTGATATGCTCAGGCTATATTGTTAAGTTGACTTCATAAACACTTCCCAAGGAAAGCTGTACCAATCTGGAGTACAGATTCTCCTGGCTCACACTGTCTACAAAACTGCAATAGTTGGAGTAGACTTTATTTCTCTGGATGGAGCAGAGGGTAGCCATGGCATAGTCCCGGCTTCCTGATTTAATTTTTGCCATGTAAACTGGGAGACAAATAGGGTGGAGGACTTCAGAATCCAGTGTAGTGGACAACAACATATGCCATGGGAGCTAAATGATCCCTAAATCCTAAGTTGAATATTTAATTAAGAAGTCATTACTGTGGGGACACCTGGTGGTTCAGTCAGTTGAGTGTCCAACTCTTGGTTTTGGGTTAGGTCATCATCTCTGAGGTTTTGGGATGGAGCCCTGGCTTAGCGGGGAGTCTGCTTGAAAGATTCTTTGCCTCTGCCCCTCCCACTAATGTTCATTCTTTCTCTCAAAATAAATAAATAAGTCTTTAAAAAAAGGAAGTCATTACTATCCCTTACTATATGCCAAGATCTATAAAAAAAAAATGCTGAATGATAGTGAATGTATCTTCTTTTTCTTTATTTTCTTTATTGTTTTACTCTTTTTTAGTAGTTTCTTCCACATTCCTTCTGGCTCTTGCCTCCAGAGGTCTTTTCTCTTCTTTAAGAGAAAAGGTCTTTTCTCTTGAGCTGGCTGTAATAAAATAATTGTCATTTTGATTTATTTTCATTATTTATTCAATGAAAATTAAGACCTGATCAAATTGATATCCTGGAGAGTTGCTGCTTCCCTTATGATTTTGAAAATAAATACACCACTTGAGCATATTAGGCTCTTGTGTTTAAATATTTAACAATTATTTCATTCACAAGTCAACTTCTCTTCTCAGCTAGACTGCTTTCCGGTGTTCTCCAAACCCATTCCTTCCAAACCTTATCACCAAACTTGTTATTGAGCCCAATTCTCTACCTCTCATACAGTGGGCAATGTGTGAATACATACTTGTGTAAATATCTTCAAAATTGGTTCTTGTTGGCTGAATACAGGTAAAGATAGTAGTAGATTCTAGGTTGGTTTATAATTGTTCTGACTGAAATTTTCATGGAGGCATGGAGGGATTCTCCTTAAACCAGACCAAAGCACCTTTGACATCAAGGTTAAATCTTGAAAGGTAACCAAAGACTTGATAATATAAGAGTGTCAGTCTCTTCAGAAGAATCCCACAAAAGAAAAGGGAGAAATCGTGCATTTAGAGACTTCATGAGTGGAAGAAACCCAGGAAATCAGAGGTGTTTAGGACTTTAAGAATGGCTGACCAATAAAATACCTCTCAGAAAGGTGACCCATGGGAATGAACTCTGCTATATCTAGGGTGAATTAATGATAGGACTTGGGATGTGTGAGACTGAAGTTAGGCTGTATAGGGAGTTGCTATCTGACTAGGTGTGTCTCCGTCTCACATTGTACATATGAGTTATGGTTCATGGCCAGTTAAATTGAGAGTTTTTAAAACCATGCTGACTCCAGACTATTGTGCTAGCTCTCTATTTTGCTGAATTTAAATTTTAGAATTTGTGCTCTGAAACCCTATGTGGCTTGGATTTGGTCTTACTCTAATAGCTAGTCAATTTCTCCTTTCTCTTCATTTTCAGTCTTCTTATGGTTTATGGTAGATTTGTATAAAAATAGCTACCATAATTTATTATCCTATGAATACTCTTTGCCAGTGTCTTTCCACACTGACCCTGAGCTTGTCTATGTGACCTGTTGAATAAAGGTGTATTAGCTAACTTGAAAGAGATTACGTTGGAAGTACTTGCACACTGGAGCTCACCCTCTTCCTGAAACTCTTGAAACTCAGAGTTCTTGAAACTCTTATGTGTGGAAAACTATGCTCCAGTTAAATGTCAGTGTGAAAGGCCATCTTTGGTAATACACCCCCCAGCCACCATGCCAGCTGAATGCAATGCTTAGAGAACTCAGTAGAGATCAGCTTATTTTCAGGGTGTCACAGAATGCCAGACCAGATCAAAGAATCACTAGAATGACCTACAAACTACAAAATAGTGAACTAAAGAAATGGTTGCTGTTTCGAGAGACTATGTTTGGAGCGATTTTTTTTTTTTTTCCAGCAAACGTTAACTGATAAAGAAAATGATATCTAGACTTGGGATGTTTCCATAACAACAACAACAACAATAAACATGTGACAGTGGCTTTGGAGACCATTCTGTGCCAGAAGCCATAAGACATTTTGTGAAGTCTGGAAGATTGGCAAGCAAACTGCTAGTGGAGAATGGAAAGATTGTGACATGTATGAGATGATCTTATGAAACAACTCACAAAACTATTTCCTGGTGTAATCTGGAAGATAAAAACTGTGGACATTGGCAAGATAATTTTCAGGAGGACTTTAACATTTCTATTGGATTCTTTTAGTTGTCTGTGATAATTCATAGGAAAAGAAAGATGAGCTAAAGAAAGAACTGATTAGCTTGCAGGAAGAATTTATGTAAAACATGAAGGACCCAGGATGCACTAGATTAACTATTTCTCATTTGCAGTCTCTCCAGCCAGTAAGAGTCCCAGTGTAAATTAAAACCTAAGGGTGTTTTGAAAATTCAGAACACTTGCAATAAAACGTGACTTCTGTATCAAGATCAAATCAAGGATATGACTGTAAAATCTTTGTTAGGACTCTAAAAAACACTTATGGTGATATCTAGTGGACTTTCTCAGTTAGACCAAAGCACTTCAAAGGTTCTAAATAACATTGCCTTATCAGCAGCCCAAAGTAAAGAAAGGCCTGTATTGAAAATAACTGTGGAAATTACTTTTGTTAAAAGATGTATAAAAAGCACACACATTTTTTTTTAAGATTTTATTTATTTATTCAACAGAGGATCACAAGGAGGCAGAGAGGCAGGCAGAGAGAGAGGGAGAAGCAGGTTCCCTGCTGAGCAGAGAGCTTGATGTGGGGCTTGATCCCAGGACCCTGAGATCATGACCTGAGCTGAAGGCAGAGGCTTAACCAACTGCACCACACAGGTAACCCAGCACACACATTTTTGAAGGAAGTTGTATCCATTTAAGATTTCTTAGACAGAAACTGAGTCACTTCAAATAAAAAAGAGTCCTCTGGACTTTCAAATTTCTATTGGAAGCAGTCTTAGAAAACTACTCAACTGTCAACCAGGGACATTTACTTTTTACAGAGAAGAATATCTCAGAGGGAGGAACCAAGAGCCAAGAGCTAAGAGTCATGGAAAAGAGACTGCTTACAAAACGGCAGGTTAAATTTCTATTGTACTCCCAGTGCCTCTTGATAGTGTCCTCTCACACTGCCTTGGGGCTTGTCATGTGACTTCCATTAGTGGATGTAGCATTAGCAAACTTGATCTAAACAAGTACTCTTAAGAGTAATGGGCCCCTTCCTTGTCCTAATTTTGGATCTCTGCTTCCTCTGTGTAAGGAAGTGTAGCCAGCCTATTTAATGAGTGAAATTTGGCATACTCACCCTTGTCACTCTACATGTCCCCACCAATCACTGCACCTTGGAGTGAGGTTCTATTGAAATACTGTGTCATGGTCAGCTATCTTTCTAATACATGGGACACTTCTGAGGAGATAAGTTAGAACCACCCAGGCAATCTATAGAATCATGAGCTAATAAAAGGTTATCATTTGAAACACTAAATTTTGGGATAGTTTTTACACAGAATAAGCTCATTGATGAACACCTTGTCTAAGTCACTTATCATATTATATTTCTCGTTTTAATCAAGGTATAGTTGACATAAAACATTACATTAGTTTCAGATATACAATGCTGTGATTAAACAAGTTTTATGTTAGGCTATGATTATCACAAGTGTAGCTACTCTCTGTCACCACAGAACACTATTACAATAACACTGACTATATTTGCTATACCTTGTATTCCTGTGACTGATTTATTCCATATCATATTATATTTTAATTAACTGCTTAGAGGTCTAGAACCCCTATTGTACTATCATGACCATGCTTTAGTAAAGCACATCACATCTCAGTCACCTTTTTATCCCTAGCAACTGGTATAGTGTCTGGGAGATAATCAGGATGGGAAATGTGATTGCCCTTGAAAAATATAAAACTGATTATGTCATTTCCCTAATTAAAATTCTAAGCTCTTTGTGCATGCATACAAAATATTCAATAAATACTTTTTAAAAACACACGTTAAGCTTTTAAAATGCCTTTTTGTTGACAAAATTAATGATTCATCTCTAACTTCCCCAGCTCTAAGATGACTGTTGAATTCATGAAAAATTTATTAACAGCTAATATATATCTGGCATACTATGTGCTAACATTCTAATAAGGGAAACAGGATTTTAAACAAATGCAAATACAAATAAAAAATAAGTATTACTAGCATAATAATGAGCATATATATTGAATACACAGACCAACCCAAAGGAGCACATCTCACCCGAAAGGAAGCACAATGCTTCAGCTGTGTTCAGTTTTGCATTATGAGGCTGTACTGGTTGGGAAGAAATAGTGAGAGGAGAAGCAGTTTTGGCAGAAGAAGCAACATGGGTAGATCCCAAGTGGCAGGAAACTGCAAGGAACAGAGGGGTATAAAACATTTTCTTTGGTTGCATTGTAGGGGTAAGAAGGTCAAGTGCAATTCTTGGTTAGAGAGGTGAGGCAAGGACAGATTATGAGAAACTGCTCCTGACACCAAGGGGCTTGGGAACATGCCAGTGGGCTTACTTGGAGAGGAAGAAGCAGAGGCATGCCATGATAAAATGTCTGTGTTAGACTAAACAGTTTCAAAGTAGTAAAATATGGTGGAGGTCATATTGTTTTCCATCCATCCAGATATAAATGCTAGAATAAATGGAAGGAGTATTATAGGTTTTGTTGCCTTTTCCAAATAAAAAAATAAAGACTAAAGATTTTTAAGCATGCACATCAATTCAGCAGTGTTTATAGTGGAATGAATCTAAGTTCTCCCGGGAGAAGGGAAGTTTTGTTGATGAATTATCCTTGTCAAATGCTTAATGCCATGGTGTGGGTTGGGGCAGAAGAAGAAAATGAAAGTTTCTGCCAGATCACAACATACAGTTAAAAAATGCTGTTGTTTTTTATATGCAGATGAGTCAGGTCAAGGAAAAAATGGTGCTTATGACATTTCAGATCTGTAACTGAACCAACTTGAACTCCAGGTGTTCCTCTGTATAGCAAGCTGCTTCTTCTTCTTCTTCTTCTTCTTCTTCTTCTTCTTCTTCTTCTTCCTCAAGATTTTATGTATTTATTTGATAGAGAGAGAGCAGCAGAGGGAGAGAAAGAGAAGGAAAGGGAGAGAGAAAGAGAAGGAAAGGGCTCCCTGAGCAGGGAGCCTGATGTGGGGCTCATCCTGGGATCATGACCTGAACCAAACCCAGACACTTAACTGACTGAGCCACCCAGGTGCTCTATGGCAAGCTTCTTGTTTCAATTCCCATTTTTAGTAAATACTTGTTGAATAAATAAATAAACTGCAGAGGCCACAGATATTAGTAATAATTTTTATGTTCTATAAAGACTATATGTTTTATGTTCTATAAAGGGTGAGATTTTCTTCCTAAACATTTTCTTTTAAAGATTTTATTTACTTATTTGACAGACAGAGATCACAAGTAGGCAGAGAAGCAGGCAGAGAGAGGAGGATGCAGGCTCCCTGCTGAGCAGAGAGCCCGATGTGGGGCTTGATCCAGGATCCTGAGATCATGACCTGAGCCGAAGGCAGAGGCCACTGAGTCACCCAGGTGCCCCTCCTTCATAAACATTTGATGGAAATCACCAATAGAACTAAATGTGCCTGATGCTTTCTTGGTGGGAAGATTTGTGATAAGAATAAACTAATTATCTTTAGTGGTTGTAAAGTTATTCAGATTTTCTTATTTATTTTGTGTCGATTTTGGTTAATTATAATTTTCTAGGAATTTGTACATTTTATCTAAATTATCAAAATTGGTAGCTTAAAGTTGTTCATGATATTTTCTAAAATGCCTTTTCATATATAGAGAGAATTTGAGTGATGACTGTACTGTCTTTTCTGATATTGGTAATTCATGTTTCTTCTTTCTTTTTTTTCTTAATCCATCCAGTTAAAAGTTGACTAAATTGACTGATCTTTTAAGAGAATCAATTCTCTTAATTTGTTTATTTTTTTCCTATTTGACTAATTTCTATATTTTATTATTTCCTTCCATTTACATTGGTCATTAATATACCTTTGTCCTTTTTCCTAATAATTTAAAGCTGCAGATTTCTCTCTGAGCACTACTTTATCAAGAGGAAAATTTTTTGATATGTTGTATTTTCATTTTCATTTGCTTAAAAAATTTTAAATGTCTCTTATGATTTTTTTTACCCATGAATTATGTAGAGCTTAATTTACAAATATTTGAAGTTTTCTAGAGATTTTATTCTTATTGATTCTAATTTTATTCCACTATGACCAATGAACATATTGTGCAGGATTTTCATCCTCTTTTAGTCTATGGAGACTTTTCTTTAGCCCAACATGTGGTTTATCTTTTTTTTTTATTTTTATAATAAACATATAATGTATTATTAGCCCCAGGGGTATAGGTCTGTGGATTGCCAGGTTTACACACTTCACAGAGTCTCTTATGGTTTGTCTCCCTCCCGAGCCCATCTTGTTTCATTTATTCTTTTCCTATCCCCAAGCCCCCCACGTTGTGTCTCCACTTCCTCATATCAGGGAGATCATATGATAGTTGTCTTTCTCTGATTGACTCATTTCGCTAAGCATAATACCCTCTAGTTCTATCCAACATGTGGTCTGTCTTAATGAAATACCATAAGCACTTGTAAAGAATAAGCATTCTGTTGTTACTTGGTATAGAGTTCAATAAATATCAAAAACATCGACACTGTTCAGATCTTCTATGCCTTTACTGATTTCTTTTTGGCATAGTTCCTTCACCAATTTTTGAGAAGGCTACTAAAATCTATAATCATTAATATAGTTTTATTTATTTTTCTCTTTAATTTCCATCAATTTTAACTTCATGAACTTTTCATTTCTGTTGTTAGGTATGAACCCATTTGAAATTATGTCTTTCTTATTAAGGAACTCTTACCATTATGAATTATTTCTCTTTATCTATGATAATTATCTTTGTCTTGATATTTTTCACTTTATCTGACTTTAATAAACTCACTCTGATCCCCTTAATCTTATTGTTTGTATGGTATAATTTTTCCCATCCATTTTTCAATATATCTATTTTATTTCATAGACTAACTATGTGCTGAAGAAAAAAAAATGTTTTAACAGAAACTTTTTTCCTTCTTCATTTTTAAAGGCTATTTTCATGAAGGTATAGAGCTCTGGGTTGATAACTTCACTTTCATCACTTTAAAGATGTTCATCTGTTCTCTTTGTTCTCTATTGTTTTCATGAGAATTCTTCAACCATTTGAATAATAATTGTTCCTCCATATTTAACATGTGATTTTTCTCTTATAGATTACAAGATGTTCTCTTTATCATGGCTTTTCAAAAGTTTGTCATGTAACTAGGAATGTTATTCTTTGTATTGACATTTACTGAAAATTTTCAAATATGAAGATTCTTATCATTCACCAAATTTGGGGAATTTTGAGCTATTATTTCTACAATGGTATCTTTTGCTTTGTTCTTTCACCACTCCCCTATGGAGACACCAATTGTACCTATGTTACACATGCTGATATTGTCCTACCAATTACTGAGCATCTCCTTATTTTTAAAATGTTTTTCTCTATCAGATTGCATAATTTCTATTGATAGATTTTCAGGTTTACATAGTCTTTCCTCTGTCATCTCCATTCTGCTATTAGATTCATTATTTGAATAATTTTATTTTTGGCATTATATTTTTCAGTTCTATCAATTTTATTAGTTTCTTTAGGTTTCCTATATTTCTGTTTGGATTTCTAATCTTTAGTTCTTTGGAGCCATAATTTATTTTACATCCTTGGGCACAGTTTTAATATCTGCCTTTAATGCCCTGTCACCTCATAGTAACATTTGGATGGCCTGGGATCAGTGTCTGTTGATTTTTTTGTTCCCTTGAGGATGCATTGTGTTTTCCTACTTCTTGATAGGTTAATTAACTTGAACCTGTAAATGTTATATGAGAAGATTTTGGATTCTGTTATATCTCTCCAAATCAGTGTAGTTTTTTGTTGTTTGGTTAAGCAATTCATTTGGTCTGTTTCAAATAACAAACTCACTCCTAGGCAGCAGCATACATCTTTGTGCACTTCTTCTAGCCTTGATTATAGTGATTGGACACTGACACATACATGGTGTAGGTGTCAGCGAAGGACTTAGGCAGAGTTTCAATATAGACTTTGAGCCTGTCTTCTTTTGGGGGATTTGCCCTTATTTTCCAGTGATTCTGGCTACCCCAAGTCTTGTCTTCTGGTTCTTCAACCAAGAAATATAGTAGATTTCTTATTAATTTTTTTTTTAAGAGAGAAAAGAAGAGCACATGAGTGGTGGGGGAGAGGCAAAGGGAGAGGGAGAGAGAATATTAAGCGGACTCCACATACAGCATGGAACCAGATAGGGGCTAGATCTCATGACCCTGAGATCATGACCTGAGCTGAAATCTAGAGTAGAATGCTAAATTGACTTAGCCATCCAGCAACCCCACTCTGCCTGTCTTCTTTTGGGGATTTGCCTCTCATTATCTAGTGATTGTGGTTACCCAAATCTTGTCTTCTGGCTCTTCAGCCAAGAAATATAGTGGATTTTCTTCCTTGTTGTTGTTTTTTTTTTTTTTTTTAATTATTTATTTATTTTAGAGACAGAAAGAGCTAGAGAGAGAGAGAGTACAAGAGAGGTAGGGAGCAGAGTGGGAGGAAGGCTCCTCACTCAGCAGGAAGCCCAATGCAGAGCTCAATCCCAGGACTCCTAGAGCATGACCTGAGCTGAAGGTGGACACTTAACCAACTAGAATCATCCAGGTACCCCAGGATTTTCTATTACATTTTTAACTGTGCTTCCTGGCACAGATTGTGAGGGTCCTTCAGAGTAGAAGCCCTAAAACAAAAATGGAAAATGCACCCAATGTTCCTTCTTTCCTCCTAGTTGTAATTCCCCTCTAAAATTTGCTGCGGCCTTCTCCTTCCTTCCCCTCTCCTTTTTGCTCGTGTTCTTTGCTTTCCAAAGAACTTCCATAGTTGTTTTGATAAGTATTCCAGCATGTTTAGTTGTTGTCTGAGGAGGATCAGTCTAGCAAGAGCTAACTTGGCCATTATTAGAGGTGGAATGCATAGAATTGATATCCCAGAAAAAAATTACATTTTCTTTAGAAAGAAGAGAGGTCTGTCCCCAGAACAAATGTTTTGGAAAGCACTTAACAATTACCTAATTATCTTGTTTTTTAAGATTTTATTTTTAAGTAATCTCAACACCCAGTGTAGGACTTAATTTCACAATGCTGATATCAAGAGTCAAGGTTCTACTGACTGAGTAGAACCCGAGCTGCGGAGAGTGAGCTTCCCCTACCTGAACAGCCTGCTGCCCTTCAGCCGCGAGCCTCCCACGATGAACCCCGTGGTGGCACCGCTGTCCTGGATGCTGGGTACCTGGCTGTCAGACCCGCCGGGAGCCGGGACCTTCCGACGCTGCTGCCTTTCCAGTACCTGGAGGAGGTGTACATCTCCCACGTGGGCCAGCCTGTGCTGAACTTCTCGTTCAACACCTTCCACCCGTACACGTGCAAATCCATGCACAGGGAGTGTGGCTTCATCTGCCTCAAGCCCGACAACCAACAAGGTGGCCTTCCTCAGCGCCCAGAACACAGGCATCGTGGAGGTGGAAAACGGTTAGGTGAACAGGCAGGAGCTGTGCATCACGTCCCACTGCATTGCCAGGATCTCCTTCGCCAAGCAGCTCCACGTGGAGCAGATTACCCGAAAATTCAGGCTGAATTCTGAAGGCAAACTTGAACAGACGGTCTCCATGGCAACCACTACCCAGCCCATGACTCAGCATCTTCACATCACCTACAAGAAGGTCACCCCGTGACCTTTCGGCTTCTCCATAGTCGCTCACAGCCTGTGCGGATGTGGCCGCTGGCCTCGTGGGCCCCAGAGTGCTGCAACGGGTTCCTGTAACAGCGTAGACAAAAACAAATAAAAGGCCTTTATTTAAAAAAAAAAAAAAAAAAAAAAAGTTTCTACTTTTTTACTCTAAAAAGGCCAAGGTTCTACTGACTGAGTCAATCAGGTGCTCCCTAACTTCTTGATAAATGTTTTTTTTTGTCAGATACTGTGGTAAACCTCTCAATTCCAGGTTCCTATAGTCACCATCATGCATAGGACTGAAAGCTGATGGTATCTGCATAGGACTGAAAGCTGATGGTATCTTAGCCAAGCTGTAACTTCCAATAAACAGATTTGGGGTGAAAAACCATAAATATTTTGCTATATTATATAAAATGCTTCTATGGGTGCAATTAATGTAAAATAAAAACTACTCCAGACAGAAAGCTGAAGACACTTGAATATACCAGGGAAAATTACCATGTCAAAGATCAGATGACTAGTACTTAACAAATACCTACAAATTTCTTACATTTCTCAGTACCCCTTTCGACTATGTTAGGTTTATTTAACTAATTCTGGAAAATGAAATGGAAGTGCAATGATACAAATCTCTTCTGAGCCAAGGCATTTATGAGTTGGTGAGCTGCCTCTACCTCTATCTCCCACACCCTGGGATCCGGGAGACTGCATACTCTATGTGACATTGGATTTATATTGAAGAGGGTTGCCTGGCCTGTCATGGATTTTGCAGGAGCAAGAATTAAGACTTTAGTTTATTTTGCCACTGAGATTTTGGTGTTTTTCTACTGTGTCAGCTATTTTTAATTTTTGAATATACCATTCTACAGTTTAAATTCCTATTTAAATTATAATTAGCAACCTTTTCATTAAAGTTGCCCTTGGAGAATTTACTGAAAGTTTACTTTTTATTTTAACTGCATTTTTTTTTATTTATATGAGCTTTCTTTTTTTCTCTCTTAAGAGTAGTCAAATTTTGCATTGAAAAAATGAGGACAAGAGAAAATATTTTTACATTTTGGACTCTTAGAATAAAATGCATTTCCAATAGAATACAAATTGCATTCTCCTATTATATCATTGATCTGTCTAACTTGTTCATAGCAAGGAAGTTTCTAAAAGTCTTTATGCATTAATTTAAGGTATTCGATTATTAAAGTGCTGATGGCTTCTAAAGCTATGTTATAAAAGTCTTTGTATATCTATTTCAATGTTTTCGAACACAAAGTCATTCAGAGTAAAAGCAGAACAGAAACAGTCTTACTTTCAAAATGTTCCTATGCTAATGCAAAATCTGGTACCAAAGGCATAACTTTATGGAAAATTTTGATCAAAATGTACATTTTACCAAGGTGTTACATTGTAATCTACACATATAATTTAGGCCAAATCTTTCTCTTGTTGCATTCCTTATTCAGCTCCATCTGTCTCTTTTCTCTCAAACAACCAGGTCTTATCAACGGAGGAGTCCCATCACTGCTGCTGTTGCCATGAGTCTATAGATATTTGACCTCAGAGTCTTCCTTTCCCATGGGCTCTTGATGTTCTATGGTGTACAGGCAGGCTCGAGTACTGAAAAATTACGTGATGGATCTAGAACCTCTTAACATCTTAACCTTAAAGGAATTACTGGTAATTAGTAAATCATACACATCAGAGAAATGTCTAAAGAGCACTTCTAAGGTGACAAGCCCAATATCAAAACCCTCAACCTATCCTTTGGTTATGTCTTCTAGGTACCATCCATCCAATTTTACACCCAGGCAGCCTTGACATTCTCTCTTACCCCACACAGTTAGTCACTTCACAAGTCTTATCAATTTTATCTCAAAATATCTCTCAGGTGTGTGCCGTTCTTTCCATCTGTACTTGCAGCCTTCCTTTTCAAACTACTGGTATAACTCTCCTGAGCAACTGTGACATGGGACAGTCTGGTCCCAACAGTCTCCTCTGCCTCACTCAAATTCCCACTTCAGAATTTTTTACCCAAGGTTTTAAAGTGCAATCATGTCATCTCCCTGTTCACAATCCTCTTAAAATTTTCCTTTGCTGTTATGAAGAACAAAACCCATGATATAGCATACAAGGCTATTAGTCTGCCCTCCATGACCACTCTGGTGTTATTCCACACTTACCTCCCCTCCTGCTCTCTGTGCTCAGTCTTGATGATCTTCTGGGTCTCAGTGCCATTCCTTTGGCCTTGGACATTCTTCATCAGGTTAAAATTCACTTGTCTTTCAGGTTCTGGCTCAAATGAAACTTCCTAATAGGTCACAATGTTACATCTTTTCTTATCCTTTCATAATTTTTCTTCATAGTTTAAATGAAGATTACATTTATGCATTTACTTCTGTGACTTTTTATGGTAACCTCCATAACCAAAGGGGCTGTGGCTAGTCAAGCTCTTCATTTCATCCCTAAAACTTAGTACTTTCCTTGTACTTAGTTGGAGCCCCAAGGATATATACTTCATGAGTGTATGAATATACAATTAAATGAACAAATAGAATTTGTAATTCCAAAAAAATTTTTTTTTTTAGTGGCTGAAAGACAACTTTATTACTTTTATGTACAGAAAATCAAGCCGTGTCCACTCAGCCCAGTTTGGTGGCCAGTTCTTTAGCCTTTGCCTTTTCCAGCTTGGCGATGTGAGCCACCAACTTCGGACGTTGCCTCCCCAGTGGCGGAGGATCTCGTCGTATCTGTCATTGTAATTGGTCCTGATGGCTTCTACCAGCTTTGCCAGAGCCCCTTTGTCTTCTGAGTTGACCTGCGTGAAGGTGACCGTGGTGCAGGTCTTCCTGTGGACCAGATGCCCCAGCCTGGCCTTCCCCTTGATGATGCAGTAGGGAACCCCCATATTGTGACACAGAGTGGGCAGGAACACCACCAGCTCAATGGGGTCCACGTCGTGCACAATCACGACCAGCTGGGCCTTCTTGTTTTCCAACAGTGTGGTGACTGTGTTCACCCTGGCTCGCAGCACAGGGGGGCTTCTTGGTGAGGACATCCCCTTTGCCGGCATCTTTCTTCTTGTTAGATTATCTGGTTAGATCTACTTAATAGAAAATGAAATGCGAGAATAACAGAGTGCTGTAGTATTATCTAAGCCTAGGAATCAATGGTAAGAAATAGTAATTAGAGAAGCTTTAATTGCAGATCTCCCCAGTGTAAGTGGGAATTCCAGAATGAACCATTTTCTTACTGAAGTCCCATTTAAACATTCAAACTCATTTTTTTCGTATTATAACTGCCTCTGTTTTCCAAATATTATTTGTTTGTTTTTGTTTTGTTTCTAGTTTACTTGTATGTAGAATTTGTAGTATTAAAGAAAAGTTAGCGTCATTGATTATGATGTCCGGTAGTTACATTTTCAAGAAATAGCTTAGGACTAGAAAAGTATGCACTTCACAGTACATTTCATACAAAATAATCTACCATATTTCCTATATTCATTCTATTCCCAAATACCACCTTTGTGGTAATGTTATGAGAACCATTATTTTCCAAGTCAAAACTAACATACCTCGTGCTTCACGTGTTTGACAAACTCATTCGAACGTTTTTCCTTTTGAATTTTTACTTAAAAATATGCTTTGTATTTTGAAAAGAAACCAAAGACCCATCAAACTTTCACCAAATAGAATTTCTACAATTGTTGCTGCAGAGGAATAATTAGTGTGTTTTACTTATTGCTGTTCTTAAAGCCTTCATTCTCCTTCTGGTTACATTCGCCAGATTTAGGTTCCTGCTGTTTGGGTCTATATATGAAATGCTGCTCTTAACGCAAAAGATTTTTGGGTGTTGGGTAACTGAAGTGCCTGAAAGTCAACAGGCTTGGGAACTTATATCTCAGAAGACTTATGATGTCCCTTTGGCTACCAACTTGGAAGTGCCAAAGAGTATCTTTCTTGAGCTGAAAGCACTTTTCCATTAGGAATAGGAAGTACTGAATTGATAGTACAGATGAATGGTTTCCAATCCCATCCTGTGACCTGTAGGGCACAAGCCCCACATTTTAGTGACTTAATGAAGATGAAATGAGTGTCTTTTTAATACATGTATTTTAATACTTTTCTCATACTGAGTGATTTGGTAATTCCTATGAAAACTTAACAAGCAAATACTCTTTATTTTCATTTCTAAGAATGTATCTACAATCAAGGATATTAATTACAGCCTTGTCAACAGAAGGAAATAAAATAGACTAACCTAAGCGAGAAGGAAAAAAGAAAAGGCAACTGGTTTAGTTCTTTACCTCTACTCAGAATGGGAGGGAGACTCTGGGGGCTGTGTCTCCTCTTAGAGCTCAACATTCTCTCAGATCAACTGTTCCAAGGTTTCTACTGGGGAAGAGGTTATTAGCAAGCCCTTTTGGTTCTCACATTAAGCTAAGTCCTCTTGTTCTTCATTAGTTTAAAACTGGTCTTGTGTTCTCCATCTGGTAATTTTTGTCCCAACTCAATTGGTTCAGAAGTCTGGTGATTAGTTGTCATGCTATTTATTAGATTGTGTCAAAACCCAAAAGTGTTGATAATCGGTGATCCCCAAGATATAAAATTAAGTGAAAAAATAAGGGGTAGAGAAGTAGGTATCATTTGTACTGAACAGGAAGATTTGCATATATTCTTTTATATTCATTTGATATCACTGAAAGTTTATACTGTTGATGCTCCTGAGGGGAAATTTCAGGAAAAGGAATAGAGAATGCCTTATTTTTCACTATATACCCTATAATTATTTGTCATTGTAAAACTCTGTGCATGTAGAACTTTTTCAGAAAAATAAGTTAAAATATAAAATTTATAAAAACATAATATATGCATTTCAATCTGCTCTTTGGAAGTAATGTGATTAATAAGACTCCGAGATAGTACTTACTGAGAAACCTGCTATGCCAGGCTCTCTGTTAAGCATCATGATGACTCTCTCATTTCAACTCTATCAACCCTATTATGTAGATACAGATTTTACAATTGTAGATGAGGAACTTGGGCCCAAAAAGGTGATTCACACAAGATGACACAGTATTTATCAGAGCAAACATGTAAACTTAGCTTTTGTAATTCCAAGGTGCATGCTCACTTCATTATATCACACGGGAGTTCAGTCTTAAAACTCATTTCGTTTATTCACCAGGAAAAACTGAATTGAATTAATAAATGGTGGCAAGCCTAAGCACTACTGCCCTGCCATTGGGTGCCTGAGATTTGTATAATGCATGTTGAATTTGTTATATTAAGGCTTAGAAAATCCTTGGGTAACTTGCAATAGATTTAGTAATGATCATTTTATCTAGTCCATTTTATCTAAAGTCCTCCTGCCCTGCCCCCCCGCTTTTTTTTCTGAATCAGGCAACTAGCTCCCAGAAGAAGCACTAGCAAAATGGAGCACAAGATAGGTAAATAGTTTATCATTCTTAAATCATCTTGTTTGTGGTATCACAAGGACATATGTGGCTTTGTTTGGGGGGCTTACCACAGAAGTGGCAATGTGAGGCCACCACTAAATCACATGTTGTATTTATTTCACGTTTTAATTTAGAATACACTGTGTTTCTCTTGGTATATTACTGGACTCTAGCCTACGCTATGTTACAGAATTTCCTTTGAGATTAGACAATTCAATTCTTTATCACTTCTAGCTGATGACCTTGGGCAACTTAATCTTTCTATGCCTCAGTTTTCTCATCTTTTAAATGGGGATAATAAGAATACTATCTCATAGACTTGTGATGAATATTATATGAAATAATAATAAAATAACAATGCCTATGAAATAATAGGCATGTAATGCTGAGGTTGCATAATGTTTAATAAGTCTTACCTATGTATCATTATGATTTTATCCTAAAAATCAGTTTTTGTTTTTGTTTTGTTTTTTAATTTATTTTTTATTTTCAGCATAACAGTATTCATTATTTTTGCACCACATCCAGTGCTCCATGCAATCCGTGCCCTCTATAATACCCACCACCTGGTACCCCAACCTCCCACCCCCCGCCCCTTCAAAACCCTCAGATTGTTTTACAGAGTCCATAGTCTCTCATGGTTCACCTCCCCTTCCAATTTCCCTCAACTCCCTTCTTTTCTCTATCTCCTCATGTTCTCCATGCTATTTATTATGCTCCACAAATAAGTGAAACCATATGATAATTGACTCTTTCTGTTTGACTTATTTCACTCAGCTAAAAATCAGTTTTATATTTGCTTAAGACTTTAAAATTGTGATAGTCCTGCTTTCATAGGAAGGATAATGTGAAAAATCTTAAGTGGGTAATTATGTCAAATGGATCAAATACTGAATAAATTACCATCCATTTATAGCTCCTTTAATGGGACTTTAATGTATTGTGAACTCAAACCAATTTGGAATGTTTCATTTATTTTTTCCTTTGTTTCTCAGTTTGGTTAAATCAAGAAAGAGTTTGGGACGCCTGGGTGGCTCTGTCAGTTAAGCTGCTGTATTTGGCTCAGGTCATGATCCCCGTCCTGGGAATGAGTCCAGTATCTGGCTCCTTCCTCAACAGGGGGCCTGCTTCTCTCTCTGCTTCTGCCTGCCACTCCGCTGCTTGTATGCTTGCATTCTCTCTCTCTCTCTCTCTCTGACAAATAAATAAATAAATGTAATCTTTAAAAAAAAAGAGAGAGAGAGAGCTTAAAACATTTTAGTCTTGGTCAAAGTTTGGATGATAATATAAGTCATGTAGTTGTGAAAAAATTGGACATATTTTACAATAAAACTTTCCATTTGAGTTTATTGTATTATTGTAAGCATATTCATAGATTTGGGTTCACAATGAGCTGAATTGCTCTCCAGACAAATGTTATGGATTTCTTTCCCTCTCTCTTTTTTTTAAAGATTTTATTTTTATTTGACAGACAGACATCACAAGTAGGCAGAGAAGCAGGCAGAGAGAGAGGAGGACGCAGGTTCCCAGAAAGCCTGGGCTCAATCCCAGGACCTGGGATTATGACCTGAGCCAAAGGCAGATGTTTTAACCCACTGCGCCACCCAGGTGCCCCTGGATTTATTTTTCTAATTCTGTCATATACACTGCTTACCCTTCTGAAGGGGAGAGGGCAGCTAAGTTTTATTAAGGTCATCAATTTCCCTCTAAAATGGTCTGGTAGAAATATTTAAATATTAGGTTTTTGAAGTCTTTAATTTTTCACTAAATAAATATTATTATATTCATAAATCTCACATGTTACTTTATTATATTATATATTATATTCATGCATTACTTATTTTGAGATCATATCTTAGCTACAATTCTCACTGAATTTAATGTTGTATTAGGAATTTAATTTTTAATCAATGTCTGCAATTTTTGTCTTCTTTTTTATTCAGACTTATTCTTTACTATAATATAAGAGATATAATTTTTGTTAATTACTGGCATATAATTGCATACAATAAAGTGCCAAATTTTAACTATAATGGTGAATTAATTTTCAGTAAATGATAAACATGGGTATGTGAAATGTATACACCTGTGTGATCATTTCCCAGTTAAAATACAGAAAACAGCAAGCTTTCAGAATGCATGTTTTCCTCTTACCTCTTCTCAGACAATCTCTCCTTGGAAAGTTAAATATTATTCTGACTACTGTACCCATAGATTAGATTTGTCTATTTGAAAACTTTAGGTTAAATAAAACATATGGTATATACTGTCTTGCGCATGGCTTCTTTTGTTCAACTTTATGTCTGTTAGGTTCATTTAAGTTGTTGTGTGATACCTTTTTATTTTTTTTCATTGCTGGGTAGTAGTCTGAGAGTGTGTGTGTGTGTGTGTGTGTTTATTTACATTCTCCAGAATGTTTATTTATATTTCTCCAACTCACTGTGGATGGGTTTTTCCAGTTTTTAGTTATAAACAAAATTGTTATGAATATATTTCTATATTTTTTGACACAACTACTTATTATTGTTGAACATATATGTAGGAGTATAATTGTTGAGTTGTAGTATATGTTTGTGTTCAGCTTGGTACATGCTATATATGGGATGTGTGTGTCCCCCCAAACTTTTTAATATATTGAAATCCTACCCCTCAAAATGACAGTGTTAAGAGGTGGGGCCTTTGGAAGGCAATCAGGATTAGATGAGTGGTGAGTCATGAATGGTGGGTGCATATACTAATTTATATTCCCATCAGTAGTTTATCAATTTTGTAGATTTTTTTAAAACATTAGCTTTTGATTTTATTTTTTACTTTTCCCTAGCTTTTACATTTTCTATTTCATTCACTTCTGGTCTGATATTTATTTATTTCCTTTCTGTAACTTTGGGTTAGATTTATTCTTTTCTTGGGTTTTTAGAATGGAACCAGGATTATGGATTTTAGATCTTTCTTCCTTTCTCATGTAAACATTCAAAGCTATAGTTTTCCATCTAATCACTGCTATAGCTTCATCCAATACATTTTTATTTTTATTTTCAGTTGTTATATTTTATTTTCTCTTTCTTTTTGATTTCTTCTTTAGCCTAGAAGCTATTTAGTCTATGTGTTCCCGAAGCGAGCACAGCCTAGAAGTTATTTAGAAGGGTTGTTTAATTTCTACATATTTTATGTATTTCCAATTTTCTTTCTGTTGCCAACTTCTAATTTGATTCAGTTGTGGTCAGAGAACCTACGTTGTATGATTTCAGTCTTTCAAATGTATTTAAGCTTATTTTATGTCTTCACATATTGTCTATAATAGAGAATGTTCTATATGCACAAAACAAATGTATTCTGTTTTCTGTAGGGTAGAATGTTCCATATATATTCCATATATAAGAATTTGGTCAAGTGGGTTGATAATGCTGTTCAAGGGTTCTATATTCTTACTGATTTTCTGTCTAGTTGTTATGCCATTTCTTGACAACAGAATATTAAATTTCCAGTTGTAAAGTTGAATTATACATTTCCCCTTTTAATTTGTCATTTCTCACATCATATATTTTAGGGATCTGTTTTCATATAATCATGTACTTATAATGGCTATTCCTCCTGACACATTGCCCTTTTTATTATTATGAAATAGCTTTCTTTCATCCTGTCATATTTCTTGTTTTGAAGTCTTGTTTTATATTAATGAAGTCACTCCATTACTCTTATGGCTAATGTTTCATGGTAAATATTTTTCTACCTTTTCTTTTCAACTTATTAGTCTTTGATTCTAAAATGTACTCTCCTAGTCAACATTCTGTTCTCAGAAAGTAGCATAACAGCCATTGATTGTTAGTTATTCTTCACTCTTGAGATTTCAACAAATGAGTGATCATTTCTTTGGAATTTTTTAAATAAAGTGCTACTGAAAGGGATGGAATAAGACGGGGTAGAAAACATAAATAAGTTCCCAAAACTTTGGGGAGTTGTATTTCATAAAGTTTGGAGAAAACTAAGTATATTAAAAGCAAAAAGTCAAAATACTTAGTATAAAGTTAGTTAAATATTAGTAATTCAAATGAATAATTAAAGAAGAACAGACCAATAATTGTACTCATTCATGATGCAGAATTTTTTGTATGTTTTATTTAAAGCTATATCGCCTTTACCCAGAACTGTGTTTGGTCCAGGGAAGACTCTTAATAAATGCATTTTGGATGAATGAAGGCAGTCCTTAAAGAAACCTTTTAAAAGAAGAAACTATAGAAATATAACCAAGAATAAATATTAGCGAATTGTTAGAGGGATGCTCAAACATTACTAGTAAGGTAATTCTTATAAAAGTGTGAAAGCTACAGAAAGATTTCTGATCTCCAAAGGAAATAAAACCCACAGTTTTGGGGACCAGCAGGTATTGACTACAAAGATTAAACAGATATACTAGAATTATAGTTAAGATACATGCGTTCTAATCCTTGTTCTTTTTTTGTTCTTACTTTTCACTTGGACAGATCAACTCAATTGTTGAAATATGGGAAGTGAACAGACATGTTTATAGTTTCTTCTGTTTTTTTTTTTTAATTTATTTTTTATTTTCAGCATAACAGTATTCATTATTTTTGCACCACATCCAGTGCTCCATACAATCTGTGCCCTCTATAATACCCACCACCTGGTACCCCAACCTCCCACCCTCCCGCCCCTTCAAAACTCTCAGAGTGTTTTTCAGAGTCCATAGTCTCTCATGGTTCACCCCCTTCCAATTTCCCCCAACTCCCTTCTCCTCTCTATCTCCCCATGTCTTCCATGCTATGTTATGCTCCACAAATAAGTGAAACCATATGATAATTGACTCTCTCTGCTTGACTTATTTCACTCAGCATAATCTCTTCCAGTCCCGTTTCCTCTGTTTTTAACATTGAAATATTTCTTAAATGGCATATTACTTTTACCTTTTCTGCTGAAAGAAATTATTTTGATGGAAAATAGATAGAATAAATGTTTCCATGGAACTGTATCATTTACAAAAATCACTTAGGATGCAGCCTACAAATGCAAATATCTGGGCTCTATTGTCTGCTCTGTATGCCAGTTCAGTAAGTCTCACATGGTACCCAGAAATCTATAATTTTACCAATCATTCTAGATTATTCTGATGCAGATGCCCTGAGGATTACTCTTTTAAAAAGTATAGTCTTGGTTAAGAGAGAAATTCAGCCAAGAGTTGGTGAAGAGGCTATCTGAGAGCATCTAGGTGCTTCAAACTAAGATGCCTTGCAACTGGTGGATGTAGAAAAATAAATTAGTAGAACATTTCCTATTATGGAAAATTTTATTAAAAATTTAAAATTTACGTATTTAAATTACTATGAATAGATACTTTATATTATTATTATTATTATTATTATTATTGGAAATCCTAGAAAATATAAAAAGATTATTAAAAGTTGGTAAGCTTACATTAGGGCAAAATCATATTCACATAATAAGAGCTATTATATGAAAGAATACATTTCAGTAACCCCCTGGGCAGAGTTAGCACTATTTAATCAAATATACAAAGAGAAAGATTTTATCTTTGAAAATATCTTCTTGAACATCAAAATTGTTTAAATAGCTAAAAATTCAGGAATTGATTTAGCTTAAAGGAAGGTTTCTGGTTTCTGGTTATACTCCAGAGATCTCTGTTCTCAATTCTGTTCTCTGTAGCACTATTTATTAGTCATAAGTTATAGGCATTATTATAACATTTGGAAATACTATCTAGAGTATTTTCATCTGATATTTCCATTTTCTATTGATGCTACACACTGCCCCCACCCAGTCAGCTAGGTAATCCCATATTCATTGCCATAGGGAAGGAATGCAGAACAGAGAAAAAGTATTCTTTATTGGTTCCTGAGTTTAAAGTTTAGGATTTGCAGAAAAAGAGAAGTATTCTAATAAGATAATACATTTGTATAAATACACAGAAGGAAAGAACATGCATTCTGGCATCCAAGGTAAAGGTTCTTCTGGTTGGAGAAGGAGAAGTGGATGAGGAATAGTGATATGAGTTTTGGTGATGCTAGCTTCTTCATAAATGGTGCTGGGCCCCTGAGTTCATGCCCCTCAGGATGAGTGGAGGGGGATGTGGCAGGGGGGAAACTGTGTGCCCTCTCCTGGAAAATGTAGTTGTCAGTAGAGGAGCTCTGGCTGCATGTTGTGTCTAGGCAGATAGAAATTCCATGGAATCCCAGCTCAGAGTCCACGAGCTCCATATTAGCAACAGAACAGCAGTCTGAACTGTGTGCTCAAAGAGTCCCTTGTGTCACAGAAAGACAAGAAGTTCTGAAGAGGACTTTTGGAAGGGAACAAAGTATAGTACAACAGGACTTATATGTAATAAAGCTAAGTTGCCATGAGCCTGAAGATGACTCGACAGATGTCCACATAGTCAGATGGCAACCAGAGCAGATGCATTCCTCCTGCCAACTTCCCACCACCTGCCTCCAATCTCATTGGCATCCTTCAAACCTTCTTGGAACGTAAAGGTGATTTTAAGTAATGTCAGCTGGGGGTCTTAAATCTACAAAGATTAAATTTCTCCACTTGGAGGAAAGGGCCAACTTAAGTTGGGTGATTAAAAACAAAGAAGAGGCTCACATTTGCTCTGTAGACATATATGAAATTTAAAGAAATAATGAAACCATGTGAGATAGGAAATGTGTGGGTGTTTGGCCCATAATCCAAAAAGTAATAAATAGTTGGAACTATGGGCCAAAGCCATCAACATAATATGTTATGGGGAGAATGTGAACATAATATAAATATTCCAGCAGAGCCTGAGAGCTTAGCCACAGAGAGGGTAAATAGCTAAGAGCTTCAATGAACCTTACAATGCATCAATAAAGTCATAATGGCTAAAGAAAAGGATGGTTCTAATCCACTGCATTGGAAAGATAATCTCGGAGGGTGTGTGTTTGGAGGGTGTGGGGGTGTGATGGCAGTTATTTCTTTTTGTTTTGTTTTTAATTAATTTTTATTTTTTATAAACATATATTTTTATCCCCAGGGGTACAGGTCTGTGAATCACCAGGTTTACACACTTCACAGCACTCACCAAAGCACATACCCTCCCCAATGTCCATAATCCCACCTCCTTCTCCCAAACCCCCTCCCCCCAGCAACCCTCAGTTTGTTTTGTGAGATTAAGAGTCACTTATGGTTTGTCTCCCTCCCAATCCCATCTTGTTTCATTTATTCTTCTCCTACCCACTTAAGCCCCCATGTTGCCTCACCACTTCCTCATATCAGGGAGATCATATTATAGTTGACTTTCTCTGCTTGACTTATTTCACTAAGCATGATACGCTCTAGTTCCATCCATGTTGTCGCAAATGGCAAGATTTCGTTTCTTTTGATGGCTCCATAATATTCCATTGTGTATATATACCACATCTTCTTGTTCCATTCATCTGTTGATGGACATCTAGGTTCTTTCCATAGTTTGGCTATTGTGGACATTGCTGCTATAAACATTCGGGTGCACGTGCCCCTTTGAATCACTATGTTTGTATCTTTAGGGTAAATACCCAATAGTGCAATTGCTGGGTCATAGGGCAGTTCTATTTTCAACATTTTGAGGAACCTCCATGCTGTTTTCCAGAGTGGCTGCACCAGCTTGCATTCCCACCAACAGTGGAGGAGGGTTCCCCTTTCTCTGCATCCTCGCCAGCATCTGTCATTTCCTGACTTGTTGATTTTAGCCATTCTGACTGGTGTGAGGTAATATCTCATTGTGGTTTTGATTTGTTTTTCCCTGATGCCGAGTGATATGGAACACTTTTTCATGTGTCTGTTGGCCATCTGGATGTCTTCTTTGCAGAAATGTCTGTTCATGTCCTCTGCCCATTTCTTGATTGGATTATTTGTTCTTTGGGTGTTGAGTTTGCTAAGTTCTTTATAGATTCTGGACACTAGTCCTTTATCTGATATGTCGTTTGCAAATATCTTCTCCCATTCTGTCAGATGTCTTTTGATTTTGTTAACTGTTTCCTTTGCTGTGCAAAAGCTTTTGATCTTGATGAAATCCCAATAGTTCGTTTTTTCCCTTGCTTCCCTTGCCTTTTGCGTTGTTCCTAGGAAGATGTTGCTGCAGCTGAGGTCGAAGAGGTTGCTGCCTGTGTTCTCCTCAAGGATTTTGATGGATTCCTTTCTCACATTGAGGTCCTTCATCCATTTTGAGTCTATTTTTGTGTGTGGTGTAAGGAAATGGTCCAATTTCATTTTTCTGCATGTGGCTGACCAATTTTCCCAGCACCATTTATTGAAGAGGCTGTCTTTTTTCCATTGGACATTCTTTCCTGCTTTGTCGAAGATTAGTTGACCATAGAGTTGAGGGTCTATTTCTGGGCTCTCTATTCTGTTCCATTGATCTATGAGTCTGTTTTTGAGCCAGTACCATGCTGTCTTGATGATGACAGCTTTGTAATAGAGCTTGAAGTCCGGAATTGTGATGCCACCAACGTTGGCTTTCTTTTTCAATATCCCTTTGGCTATTCGAGGTCTTTTCTGGTTCCATATAAATTTTAGAATTATTTGTTCCATTTCTTTGAAAAAGATGGTTGGTACTTTGATAGGAATTGCATTAAATGTGTAGATTGCTTTAGGTAGCATAGACATTTTCACAATATTTATTCTTCCAATCCAGGAGCATGGAACATTTTTCCATTTCTTTGTGTCTTCCTCAATTTCTTTCATGAGTACTTTATAGTTTTCTGAGTATAGATTCTGTGTCTCTTTGGTTAGGTTTATTCCTAGGTATCTTATGGTTTTGGATGCAATTGTAAATGGGATTGACTCCTTAATATCTCTTTCTTCTGTCTTGCTGTTGGTGTAGAGAAATGCAACTGATTTCTGTGCATTGATTTTATATCCTGACACTTTACTGAATTCCTGTATAAGTTCTAGCAGTTTTGGAGTGGAGTCTTTTGGGTTTTCCACATATAGTATCATATCATCTGCGAAGAGTGATAATTTGACCTCTTTTTTGCCGATTTGGATGCCTTTAATTTCCTTTTGTTGTTTGATTGCTGAGGCTAGGACCTCTAGTACTATGTTGAAAGAAGGTGATAATGGACATCCCTGCCGTGTTCCTGACCTTAGCGGAAAAGCTTTCAGTTTTTCTCCATTGAGAATGATATTTGCGGTGGGTTTTTCATAGATGGCTTTGATGATATTGAGGTATGTGCCCTCTATCCCTACACTTTGAAGAGTTTTGATCAGGAAGGGATGCTGTACTTTGTCAAATGCTTTTTCAGCATCTATTGAGAGTATCATATGGTTCTTGTTCTTTCTTTTATTGATGTGTTGTATCACATTGACTGATTTGCGGATGTTGAACCAACCTTGCAGCCCTGGAATAAATCCCACTTGGTCGTGGTGAATAATCTTTTTAATGTACTGTTGAATCCTATTGGCTAGTATTTTGTTGAGTATTTTCACATCTGTGTTCATCAAGGATATTGGTCTATAGCTCTCTTTTTTGGTGGGATCCTTGTCTGGTTTTGGGATCAAGGTGATGCTGGCCTCATAAAATGAGTTTGGAAGTTTTCCTTCCATTTCTACTTTTTGGAACAGTTTCAGGAGAATAGGAATTAGTTCTTCTTTGAATGTTTGGTAGAATTCCCCCGGGAAGCCGTCAGTCCCTGGACTTTTGTTTGTTTGGAGATTTTTAATGACTGTTTCAATCTCCTTACTGGTTATGGGTCTGTTCAGGCTTTCTATTTCTTCCTGGTTCAGTTGTGGTAGTTTATATGTCTCTAGGAATGCATCCATTTCTTCCAGATTGTCAAATTTATTGGCGTAGAGTTGCTCATAGTATGTTCTTATAATAGTTTGTATTTCTTTGGTGTTAGTTGTGATCTCTCCTCTTTCATTCATGATTTTATTTATTTGGGTCCTTTCTCTTTTCTTTTTGATAAGTTGGGCCAGGGGTTTATCAATTTTATTAATTCTTTCAAAGAACCAGCTCCTAGTTTCGTCGATTTGTTCTTTTGTTTTTTTGGTTTCTATTTCATTGATTTCTGCTCTGATCTTTATGATTTCTCTTCTCCTGCTGGGCTTAGGGTTTCTTTCTTGTTGTTTCGTCAGCTCCTTTAGGTGTAGGGTTAGGTTGTGTACCTGAGACCTTTCTTGTTTCTTGAGAAAGGCTTGTACCGCTATATATTTTCCTGTCAGGACTGCCTTTGTTGTGTCCCACAGATTTTGAACCGTTGTATTTTCATTATCATTTGTTTCCATGATTTTTTTCAATTCTTCTTTAATTTCCCGGTTGACCCATTCATTCTTTAGAAGGATGCTGTTTAGTCTCCATGTATTTGGGTTCTTTCCAAACTTCCTTTTGTGGTTGAGTTCTAGCTTTAGAGCATTGTGGTCTGAAAATATGCAGGGAATGATCCCAATCTTTTGATACCGGTTGAGTCCTGATTTAGGACCGAGGATATGATCTATTCTGGAGAAAGTTCCATGTGCACTAGAGAAGAATGTGTATTCTGTTGCTTTGGGATGAAATATTCTGAATATATCTGTGATATCCATCTGGTCCAGTGTGTCGTTTAAGGCCTTTATTTCCTTGCTGATCTTTTGCTTGGATGATCTGTCCATTTCAGTGAGGGGAGTGTTAAAGTCCCCTACTATTATTGTATTATTGTTGATGTGTTTCTTTGATTTTGTTATTAATTGGTTTATATAGTTGGCTGCTCCCATGTTGGGGACATAGATATTTAAAATTATTAAATCTTCTTGTTGGACAGACCCTTTGAGTATGATATAGTGCCCTTCCTCATCTCTTATTATAGCCTTTGGCTTAAAATCTAATTGATCTGATATAAGGATGGCCACTCCTGCTTTCTTCTGATGTCCATTAGCATGGTAAATTCTTTTGCACGCCCTCACTTTAAATCTGGAGGTGTCTTTGGGCTTAAAATGAGGTTTTTGGAGGCAACATATAGATGGGTTTTGTTTTTTTATCCATTCTGATACCCTGTGTCTTTTGACAGGGGCATTTAGCCCATTAACATTCAGGGTAACTATCGAGAGATATGAATTTAGTGCCATTGTATTGCCTGTAAGGTGACTGTTACTGTATATGGTCTCTGTTCCTTTCTGATCTACCACTTGTAGGCTCTCTCTTTTCTTAGAGGACCCCTTTCAATATTTCCTGTAGAGCTGGTTTGGTATTTGCAAATTCTTTCAGTTTTTGTTTGTCCTGGAAGCTTTTAATCTCTCCTTCTATTTTCCATGATAGCCTAGCTGGATATAGTATTCTTGGCTGCATGTTTTTCTCGTTTAGTGCTCTGAAAATATCATGCCAGCTCTTTCTGGCCTGCCAGGTCTCTGTGGATAAGTCAGCTGCCAATCTAATATTTTTACCATTGTACGTTACAGACTTCTTTTCCCGGGCTGCTTTCAGGATTTTCTCTTTGTCACTGAGACTTGTAAATTTTACTATTAGGTGACGGGGTGTCGGCCTATTCTTATTGATTTTGAGGGGCGTTCTCTGAACCTCCTGAATTTTGATGCTCATTCCCTTTGCCATATTGGGGAAATTCTCCCCAATAATTCTCTCCAGTATACCTTCTGCTCCCCTCTCTCTTTCTTCTTCTTCTGGAATCCCAATTATTCTAATGTTGTTTCGTCTTATGGTGTCACTTATCTCTCGAATTCTCCCCTCGTGGTCCAGTAGCTGTTTGTCCCTCTTTTGCTCAGCTTCTTTATTCTCTGTCATTTGGTCTTCTATATCACTAATTCTTTCTTCTGCCTCATTTATCCTAGCAGTTAGAGCCTCCATTTTTGATTGCACCTCATTAATAGCTTTTTTGATTTCACCTTGGTTAGATTTTAGTTCTTTTATTTCTCCAGAAAGGGCTTTTATGTCTCTCGAGAGGGTTTCTCTAATATCTTCCATGCCTTTTTCGAGCCCGGCTAGAACCTTGAGAATTGTCATTCTGAACTCTAGATCTGACATATTACCAATGTCTGTATTGATTAGGTCCCTAGCCTTTGGTACTGCCTCTTGTTCTTTTTTTTGTGTTGAATTTTTCCGTCTTGTCATTTTGTCCAGATAAGAGTATATGAAGGGGCAAGTAAAATACTAAAAGGGTGGCAACAACCCCAGGAAAATGTGCTTTAACCAAATTAGAAGAGATCCAAAATCGTGAGAGGGGAGAAAGGGGATATAAAAAGGTTCAAAAAGGAAGAAAGAAAAAAAAAAAGAAAAAAGAAAAAAAAGAAAAGAAAAGAATTAAAAAAAAGAAAACACCTAAGAAAAACGTGAAAAAGAAAAAATATATATATTAGATAAACTAGTAAAAAATCATTAAAAAAGAAAAAGGTAACAGTTAAAAAAAAACAAAATTTTACCCGAAGGCGAGGAAAAAAAAAACAAAAAATGAAAAAGAAATAAATTAAATTAACTGCAAGACTAAAAAAAAATCACAGGGAAAAAGCCATGAGTTCTGTGCTTGGCTTTCTCCTCCTCTGGAATTCTGCTGCTCTCCTTGGTATTGAAACCGCACTCCTTGGTAGGTGAACTTGGTCTCGGCTGGATTTCTTGTTGATCTTCTGGGGGAGGGGCCTGTTGTAGTGATTCTCAAGTCTCTTTGCCCCAGGCGGAATTTCACAGCCCTTACGTGGGGCCAGGGTGAGTAATCCGCTCGGGTTTGCTTTCAGGAGCTTTTGTTCCCTGAGCGCTTTCCATAAAGTTCCGCAGGACGGGAATACAAATGGCGGCCTCCTGGTCTCCGGCCCTGAGGAGCCGAGAGCCCAGGGCCGCACTCCTCAGTGCGCCCTCAGCGAACAGCGCCCAGTTACTCCCGTCTGCCTGACCTCCGGGCGCGCTCCGAGCTCACTGAGCCTGCGACCGGTTCAAGGTCACCCCATGCTGCGAGCTTACTGTCGGCTCTGTCTCTGTAGCTGGCTTTCCCGTTCCAATACCCGCAAGCTCTGCGACACTCAGACACCCCCGATCCTTCTGTGACCCTGCGGGACCTGAGGCCATGCTGACCCCGCGTGGGCTTCGCCCCGGTTTAGCTTCTGGAGCGATGTCCCTCAGCGGAACAGACTTTTAAAAGTCCTGATTTTGTGCGCCGTTGCTCCGCCGCTTGCCGGGAGCCGGCCCCTCCCCCCGGGGTCTATCTTCCCGTCGCTTTGGATTCACTTCTCCGCCGGTCCTACCTTTCAGAAAGTGGTTGTTTTTCTGTTTCCAGAATTGCTGTTCTTCTTCTCTTCGATCTGCCGATGGATTTTCAGGTGTTTTCAATCTTTAGATAAGCTATCTAGCTGATCTCCGGCTAGCTGAAGTAGTCTCAGCCTGATACTTCTCTGCCATCTTGACTCCTCCCCCCTGTTTTTGTTTTGTTTTGATGGTGGTTATTTCCATGTAATTTGCTCTAAACTGGGCTGAGTTCAGAGAAATGTAAAAAAAAGCAAAAAAAAAAAATTAATGAGGTCCTATATTCTATGAATAATATGACCATATACCATATATCCAATTAGCTCAGGACAGTTCCATTAACACCTGTTGTCTTAGTGATTTGCAGGTTTTATATAAAGCAGCAGTAAAGAATGGAGATTTGTTTTTATCTGTAGATAAGAACTGGTGCTCTCCCGGATGGTAGATGACTCACCAGGTCTCTGTCCTCCATCACTAAGGGTTATCACTTGGAAGAGGAGTTGAGCTTTTCTGTGGTGCCAGTGGATAGAATTAAGGCCACTTTTTTTTTTTTTTCTCCAAAAGATTTAATTCACTTATTTGACAGACAGAGATCACAAGTAGGCAGGGAGGCAGGCAGAGAGAGAGGGGGAAGCAGACTCCCCACCTGAGCAGGAAGCCTGATGCGGGGCTCAATCCCATGACCCTGGGATCATGACCTGAACTGAAGGCAGAGGCCTTAACCCACTGAGTCACCAGGTGCCCCAGAATTAAGGCCACTTATAAAAGATCCAAGAAGAGGTGTTTTAACTATGAAAACAACTTTTCATACATTGAAGCTCTCTGAGAATAAAGAAGGTGTCCCTTAATGGGAGTGAGTTTACAGTCACTAGCAGGAAAATTAAAGACCAAATGGTTTTCAGTCAGGATACTGCAGAGAGAATTCAAATATCCGATGGATGATGGGGTCAAATGAATTTCTGATCTTTTCTCAAACTGATACTTTTACAGTATTTAGGTTTTGAATCATGCAGGGAATCAGAAAAGGATTTGAAGACTAGAAAGAGAATGATTGTCAGAAATCATTATAGGTTACAAAGGCAGTTCCTACAGCAGGAATAGTTGAAAAAACTGAAGTATATTCATGTTCTCATTTATTATAAACCAAAATGTGTTATTATATTTCCTGTTCTGCTCCTTCTACCAAATAATGTAAAAATCTTGCCGAATACATTTTGCATAAAATAATCTAAAATGCAGAAATGCTCTTTTGGTTTATGGAATCCAATTGCTTTCCTTTGGCAGAAACCATAGCCAGTCTCTGGAACTACAGAGCTCCAGGAAAGAGGGCTCCTGGGTTCTGCCTTCCCGGGACGGAAGAATGAGTACACAGGACATCTAGCACTTTCTGGTGCCTTCATATTTGGATCTGTTGGCATGCTTTCAGGAACAAGTCACAGAAAATCTAGCTAAACCATAAAGATACTCTGTTCCACAGCAAGAAGCCCAGAATAGGCTTGGTGGATTCAGTGGCCCATGCTGGCCAGTATCCAGGTTGAATTCTGTGATTCTTTTTGGCTTTTCCCTTCATAGCTTCAACCTGGCTGAATCACGGGAACAATCACGTAAGCTGGAGGAAGCAGCTGCACAGATATTAGATATTGTTCTCACATTATAATGTCCAAAGGCAAAGAAGAGTGTCAATCCTGTCTTATGTTGCTTATTAAGAGGGAGCAAGCTTCCCCAGAAGACCCACAGTAGATTTATGCAGCAGCAGACAACTCATTGGACAGTACTGCCAAATGTGCTCAGTGCAAGAAAAACAAAACAAAACAAAACATTCCGGGTAGAGGAAATGGAATCACTGGGAGAGGCCAGGTACATGGTGGGTAAATGGATATTCAGTGTTTGAGCTCATTCAGTGTTCTCTCAGTGGGGGAGAAAAGTGATGGGGACATAGATGGATTTCAGCTAGGTAGCTAACAAGGTCTGCTACAACCCTCTCATGCTGGGCTCAATGTCTGCTCCAACGTGGAAATAACTGCTGTATTAATTTCCTAGGGCTGCCCTAACAAAGTACCAGAGGAAGGCTTGCTAGAAAGGCTTAAAGCAGCAGAACTTTATTGTCTCACTGTTCTGGAAGCTGGCATCTGAAATCATGGTGTTGACAAGACCATGCTGTCTCTGAAACTTTCAGGGCAATCCTTCATGGCGTTTTCTTAACTTCTGGTGTTGGCTGGTAATCCTTGGTTTCCCCAGTTTGTAGATGCATCACTCCAGTCTCTGCCTACATTGTCACATGGATGTTTTTTCCCTCTATAAATACCGTCTTAAAAGAATACTGGTGGAGGGGTGCCTGTGGCGGGGGCGGGGGGGCTCAGTTCCCTAAGCATCTACTTTCAGCTCAGGTTGTGATCCCAGAGTCCTGGGATCCCAGACCCACATCAGGTTCCCACTTAGCGGGGAGTCTGCCTCTCCCTGTCCCTGTGTGCCTCTGCGCTGCTCATGCTCTCTCTCTCTCAGGCTCTCTCTCTCAGATAAATAAATAAAATCTTATTAAAAACAAAAACAAGAACAAAAAAGAACACCAGTCCTACTAGATTAAGGCTCACCCTAATGATTTCATCTTAATTACATCTACAAAGATTCTATTTCCAAATATGTAGTGATGCTCTTTTAGGGATCCCAATGCTAGAAGTTTGCTTCTTCTAAGTCTTCCTATATAAAACCAAGTTTCCACCTAATGACACAGTATAATATATTGGAATGGGCACCCAAATAAGGTTTGAAGGCTCTAACACTATTTGGGTCATCTTTAAAAAGTCACTTATTTTCTCTGAACTTATTAGTGTCCTTACTATATAAGAACTTTCCAATTCTCTGACCCAAAGGCATTACTTACATGTTCTCCAAGGAAACCTCTTTGCAGGTGAATTGATCTGGTCATCATTGCCTGAAAATATTAAATACTAGAATTATTTAGTTTATCCCTTTCCAATGTTATATTCATGTTACACTCTGATTATAAAGTTTTTCCATAAGATATGCTTATAGAATATGTAAATTCTTCTCCAGTGTTGTTATGTTTCTCAGTATAATTTCAACCATTGGCCCCTGAATTGTTATGAAAAAATGTGGATTTTTTTTTTTTTTTTTTTTGTATTTCCAAATTCTCAGTTGTGAGACTTCATGATCTTTCCTCTATTAAGGCAGGTTCTACAAGGCCATGTGACATTCTCATTTTTAATATATAATGTCTTGGTTAGAAATGTGCATTTTGAGATGTTTGTGATTTTATAAGAGAAACATAATTATTGGTGGAGATATTGAATTATGAGAGGAATAGGAACGTGTTGAGGTGAATGAAGTCAAGTCATTACAGGTGGAGTTCGTAAAGAAAGACACCCAGACTTCCAATTACAGGAGTGGGGTGGTTTAGAAGGAAAGGAGATTTCTTGAATTCCACTTGCCTCCTTAATAAAGGTGGAGGAATCCAATTGTTTGAGGAGATAAGCCCAGCATAGAACCAGCTGAACTGATATATTTTTTAGGAGAAGGGGCATTATCCGTGAATGAGATCACTTATTCTCCTACATTCTTAGAGAGTCACAAGGATTTAAAGAGGTTCAGGATAAAATAGTGAGAGCTGGCTCTCATGCTGGGTCAGGACATACAGCCCTGCTTTAGCGACTATGGTAATGAATATTTATGTCTGCCTGATACCTTTTCTCTCCTTCTTCTAATTGAGCATGCCTCACTATCCTCAGGAGTACATCTACAACATAGGCTGGAACTATCATATTCCTTTACACTGGTGCACTGTATTGTTTCTTTTTAATGCAACATCATCCCCTTGAGCAGGAAAGAGGCTAATAAAGATGGTCAGTCTCTGAGGAGGGCACAGACCACATGTGTCTACTTTAGATTTGGCTAAGGAGGATTATGGACAAAGAACAAACTTATAGAGGGTTGGGCTAGCTGCTACCAAAAAAAAAAAAAAAAATGGATAAGGGTGCCTGGGGGGTTCAGCTGGTTAAATGTCTGCCTTTGGGCTCATTATCTCAGGGTTCTGGAATTGAGCCCTGCATGGGGCTCCCTGCTCAGTGAGGAGCCTGCTTCTCCCTCTCACTCTGCCTGCTGCCCCCCCCTTGTTACTCCCTCTCTCTGTCAAATAAATAAATACAATCTCAGAAACAACAACAACAACAAAACCACAAAAAAACAATGGATAAACACATCCAAAGGGTCAGATAATGCCTATTCAGGAACCAGTTATTGCTGGGGTGCCTGGGTGGCTCAGATGGTTAGGCCTCTACTTTTGGCTCGGGTCATGATCCCAGGGTCCAGGGATCGAGTCCCACGTTGGGTTCCTTGCTCAGCAGGGAGCCTGCTTCTCCTGCTCTCTCTGCTCCTCCCCCTGCATGTGCTCTCTCTCTCTCTTTGTGTCAAATAAATAAATAAAATCTTAAAAAAAAAAAAGAACCAGTGATTGCTGCTAGAATATACTTATTCCCAAAGTTCACTGCACTATGCAAAATCACGCTATAGAAACTACAGAGCTATCAGGAATATGTGGCTAGGGCCACAACACTCCAAAACTGTCAGTGACATATAAGAATAAAAAGATAGGTGAAGGGAATGGAGGGTTAGAGAAACTGGGTGCTGGACATTAAGGAGAGCATGTGATATAATGAACACCGGGTATTATACAAGACCGACAAATCACTGAACTCTACTTCCGAAACTGACAATCCATAATGTGTTAATTAATTGATTTTAAATTTAAAAAAGAATAAAAAGACAGGACTGTAATCAAAATGGCAGCACAGTTTTATATATATTAAAAGGTTAAGGAATCCATAGATGATAAGATAAATTTTATCACTTGACCCTGAAAAAGACCCAAGTGTGCTTGTGTAAGTGGGCATTGGAAGGCCTGTAGCTTGTGAGTTATTGTGGAGTGGTGGAAGAGGGTTATGTCAAACTGGACAGGAAATTCTATCACCAGATGTGGATAGATGTGGCTCCTAACATGCAGTGAGTAGGGCCAGCTGGTTGACTCTCAGAGGTTTGTGTATATGGGTGGGTGTTTTTCTACCCCTCTTTCTTCAGCTAGCACAGTTTTCTGTGTTTATCTAGTTTTTCTTATGCACCAGGTTGTGCATAAGCAAACACGAAATGAGTGTGGTGTTCCAGTTGTTCCTAACACATCAGTCACATCAGAACACTCACATTTTTGGGCACCTGGGTGGCTCAGTGGGTTAAGCCTCTGCCTTTGGCTCAGGTCATGATTCCAGGGTCCTGAGATCGAGCCCTACATGGGGCTCTCTGCTCAGCAGGAAGCCTGCTTCCCCCTCTCTCTCTGCCTGCCTCTCTGCCTACTTGTGATCTCTCTCCGTATCAAATAAATAAATAAAATCTTTAAAAAAGAAACAACTCACATTTTTAAAACAAGCATCATAGCAGAAATGATTATATTCCTAGAATAAAGCACATTTTCTCTCTATCTAACTAAAGGTGTTTCATGGCAATATATTTGAATAAGACCTTTCCCATTTGGTGATCTAACAGTTTCTTAAAAACTGATTTTCACCTCAAGCTTGTGTGAAAAACCACAAAACTCATAAATTAGACACATATTCTGAGATCCAATGGTATATTTTTTGACATTGTTATAATATGCTTCTGGCTTCAGTAAAAGTAGAATTTGGAGCACTGGCTGAGTACTGTGCAGACCCAGCTTAAATCAAGATTTATAATGCTGATGCTATGTATTTAGAATGCATCTTTGTGCCAAATTACTTTGTTCTGAGGAAAAATAAATTAATCACAGGATAGAAAAGGGAGAAAAAAATCAATTGTTAGTTGGCATAGCCAAAGATCAGTTCGGCATTTTCTTTACAATGTCAATTTCCACACATTTCTAAATCAACCTGAAAAATGCTCTTCAGGGTGAATATTGCTTTTGTTTTCTTCATTCTGTCTCAGAAAAGTGGCAAACCAGAATAAAGTGTGTATTCGTCTGCTGGGGCTGTCACAACAAAATACCACACACCGGGTGACTTAAATAACAGAAATGTTTTCCTCACAGTTCTGGAGGCTGGAAGTTTGTGATCACAGTGTTGGGAGTATTGGTTTCTTCTGAGGCCTCTTTCCTTGGCTTCAAGATGGCCATTCTCCCCGTGTCTTCACATGGTCTTTTCCTCTGTGCATGTATGTGTCCAAATCTCTTCTTATAAACACACCATCATATTCGATTATGGCCCACTCATGACCTCATTTTACCTCAGCAACTTCTTTTTTTTTTTAATTTTTTATTTATTGACAGAGAGAGATCACAAGTAGGCAGAGAGACAGGCAGAGAGAGAGAGAGAGAGGGAAGCAGGCTCCCCACTGAGCAGAGAGCCCAATGCTGGACTTGATTCCACGACCCTGAGATCATGACCTGAGCTGAAGGCAGAGGCTTAACCCACTGAGCCACACAGGTGTCCCCCTCAGTGACTTTTTTGAAGGACCTATTTACAGACACAGTTACATTCTGAGGTACTGAGGGTTTGAAATTCAACATATGAATTTGGGGAGGACACAATACAGCTATAACAATACATCGAAGTGAAAAACATTTTATAGGTTAAGTGTAAGGCTGGACTTGGATTTAGAAGGGCTTAGGTCCCAGTTCTTTGTTCACCAACTCTGTGATTTTGGGTAATAATCTAATATTTCTCAATCATAGTGACTGTGATGGGACAAAATATCTCTCCCAATATCCAGAAAACAGCTGTCAATGAGTTCTCTTTTCTCAGGTTCTCTTGTTCTCATCCCTCTTCTTCCCAACACTGTTCCCATCAGTCTGAAAAGAAACACACAGTCTATACAGAGTCTTACTGGGAATCTTAGAGTAAATTGAATAGAGAATTACAACTTGAGAAAAAAAGATTAAAAGTCTGTTTTGCACTTTCCCTAGAATCTCAAGAAGGAAAACACTTAGGACTTATGTCTTTTCAAAAGAGGGTATGCCCCGTGACAATTTACTTTACTCCTATCTTTACATCCAGCCTTAAATTCATGTTCCTTGTCCACCAATTCCTCCTTCTCTTGTCTCTCTGCTCTTATCTCAGGTTCCTTTGCACTACAAAGTTCCACTTTATCCACCAGAGTGGACCCCTGTCCCTCACTCTGCCACCCAGCCCTGGGACTCAAGTAGATTCAGGAGGACTTTACCATCACAGGATTTTAGCCATCCGTCTCTAAGATTTGCTAAAACAGAGGTGGAATGAGATAGTTGAGTGGGGGATGGTTGAAATCTTCCCTGCAAAAATGTGAGCCAGCATGATACTCTCAATGTCTATTTTTCCCATGAGAGACATCATTCATTTTTCCCCAGGGAAGCAGGGAAAAAACAACAACAAACCACAATAAACAAAAAACACACACAAAACCAAAAACAATCAAACAAACAAAACCAAACCCATAATGAGGAGATAAGCAATGCATCTCCCACTATTATGTAGAAAAAAATGTTTTCTTTCTGTGGATATTTTTCTGAGGATAGGAGGGAGGTGGCTGGAGGAAGATGACAAGGGGAGGAAGAGTCTGTGACTTCCAGCTACTTACATGAAAGTTTCCTGTAGTTTTTAATGAAGACTAGAATTTTGCAATACTTCAAGGTCTGTAAACCCTGTTTGAGGATGCACTGAAGACTGTCAGGTGATTAGAGCTATCTTTTTCATGCCGTTCAGATCCTGTTTTTTTTCCCTAACAATTTAGTGGGGGTTACTGTTTTTAAAGAAACAGTGTATTTAAATATCAGGTAAAGAGGTAAATGGTTAAAAGTCTACTCAATACAGAGACTGCCTTCAGCTCAGGTCCTGAGATTGAGCCCTGGGGCTTCCCATTCAGTGGGGAGTTGCTTCTCCCCCAGTTTGTGCTTTCTCTGGGTCAAATAAATAAATAAGATCTTAAAAAGAAAAATATCTAAAAAGACCAAAAGCCTTGTTAAAGATACAGAGATATTTCATAATATTAACTTATCAGTTACCTGTAACGATTCTGATTCTAATTTGTACATACTTAATTCTTTGGCCAAGGTTCACCTTCATTTCCTTGATATATGGACCTTCCCAGTGTGGCTGTTTGCTTCGGCAAAGCCATCAAAGAAGAGTCTCCTCTCAAGACAGGTGTTACAATCTGATATAATGTAATCATGTACATGTAATCACAGATTCTTATATGTGACTGTATGCCTTGGTGGAGATTGTGGGGGTGGGGGCTACCTTAGAGTCTTTCCTCCACTTGTACATATATATTTCCATAGGGTGTCTCATTTATTCCTCACAATAGCGCTAAGTACCATAAATGCCTCTATTTTACAGAGAAGGACATTCTGGCCCTAGGAAGATAAAATAACTTGTCCATGTATGTGCTTTGGAATTTTCATTCAACTTGAAGCATCTAGAAATTGAGGTTATTTATTTGGAGGTCTTTATTGGGTTAAGGTTTACTATTTCATAATTAATAAAAAATTCATAATAAAATATATTGCAAAAGGTGAACATCTCTTTAACTATCTTAGAAAGAATATAGTCTAATAAATTATTGATTTACTTACTCTGTTATTCAAACAAGTAGTAAATCCCTTCCCAAGGTTAAAATGAATTTGAGCCTGAAATGATCTTTTCTTGGAGTATTTGTACTACATTCTTAAAAAATATTTAAGATTTCTGATGTTTTATTCACATATTTGTATTGGTTATAAGATTGTGTATGTTACTGATATAATTCCACATATCAAAGACATATATAAGCCCAGAGACTGGGCTTAATTAAAATTTTCATTAACCTTCTTTCAGCATACTTTGAATTATTTTTATCACATTTCTAAAAGGAAAGTGAGAGAGGGAAAGAGAGAAATTACTGATCCTAAGCATTTAGTTTGTAATTAGCTGTAGGCTGGCTTTATAGTGGTACCACAGTACATGCAGGTCATTGCAATCATGAAGAGTGAATTCTTAAAATATTATCGTTTGAGTACTATGGAATATTAAATAAATGGCTGAAAGTGAGACCTTTGTAGAGTAAATAATATTTGTTGCAAAACGCTCAGCTTATGAAGGTACCATGCTCAGTAGTGGACAGTTTGTAGTATTTTGCCCAAACAGCTAAAGACAGAAAGTGTTGACCACCATCTCTAATGTTGGCTTTCACTGACTGAGAGCATCCACTCATACTCAGAGCTTGGGGAACAAAGATATTGTTAGGTCCCTGTGAAGGACTATCTATTGAAATATCTTCAGGGAAATAGTTCATAAATAAATAGCATTGGAAAAAATCAGCATCAGGCCAAGCAGGGAGTAATAACTTAGGTATCATTGGAATTCAATCCTGGATTGGCAAAGCAATTTGCTCAGGTGCACACAGCAAGTACAAAACAGAGCCAGGATTGACCCTCTGGCCAATGGACCCTGTAAAACCTCATTCAGGGCTTCTCAACCAGGTGCTCATAAGAGTCACCTGCACAGCTTTCAAAAATTATGAACACTTTGGCCACAAATGAGACTAATTAAATCATAAACCCAAAGCTTGGGACTCAGGCATTTACGTAGTTTTAAGAAGTACTTCTGAGGATTTCTAATGAGTAACGAGGGTTGGAAGGCATGGTTTTATGCTATTTTATGGCCTTACTCATATCACAAAATTTTAGTACTCCATCAAGTTCCTCAGCTATGTCTCCTTTGCTCCTGTTTTTATTGTTTGCTTTTTTTTTTTTTTAATTTCATAGTTAAGAGGACATAAGTATTACATATTTTGGAAACCATATTCATTCAGAGTAAGCTACAGACACATGTCTCATGGAAACCTATCAAAGATAAACAGGTAACAAAATGTGCTATTTTTCCCTTTTTAAATAGCAATGTCATCTCAGTTTTGATTTATTCGATTTTACCTTCTTTATGCTACTTAAAGGAAAGATTTCATTTTTTGTAGGGTCTGAATTCATGCCAGTCAATGGATATTTTTCTAACCCCAGTGTTCGTGTTCTTTAATAAATGTTTTAAAGCGTCACATAACAGGAATTTAAACTGTCCAAATCGCTTTGGGATTAAGTCCAAGTTAATCATTTGTTCAAATGTCAGCACAAGCTGTAATTTGAGGGCAACTTTAGGTAGTTCATTTAACTCCTTTCTGAGTATTAGATGAAAGGGTTTTCCTGGCCTTTTGATAAGAGTTTCACATTGAACTTATTCAAGAACATGGAAATAATGGATTTCTAACTGTCAACGGTGTTGAAGAAACTAAGAACCAAGTTTGCCTTAATTAATTAACTCTAGATACAAAGTAACTAAAATATCTATTACTAGGTACTCTGCTAAAACTTTTTTTTAATCTCATTTATTCCTCACAAATATTTTATTCTTATTTTTCAAAGACTACTGTTTCTTTTTTATGGCTGAGAAAACCTGGGCCCCCAAGCTGGCAAGTGACAAAGCTCAGATGTCTCTGGATGGGATATTTGGAACATCATAGGCTGCACTTAAAATATGTATTTTCAAATCCCTATATTTAAATCTGCTTTGGGCCATCTGGGTGGCTCAGTTGGTTAATATCAGACTCTTGATTTCTGCTCAGTCATGACTCTGGGTCCTGAGATTGAGCCCCTTATTGGGCTCTATACTCAGCAAGCAGTCTGTTTGGGATTCTGTTTCTCCCTCACCCTCTGCTCTCCCCTGACTCATGCATACTTGCTCCCTCTCTTTCTCTCTCTCAAACATAAATAAATAAATTTTAAAAAATAAATCTGTTCTAAATCTTTGGATCATGATATATTTTATTAAGCACAGAGTATAAGAAGAATTTTTTTATGCAAAGCATAAAAAGAAGACTGTGGATTGAGAAAATACATTTTGGAAATTGAAACTATACTGGCTTATTCTATGAAAAAAGTTCTCCTTCAGCCTTAAAATCTCTGAGACATAGTCATATGGAAAAGGATTTGAGAACAATAGCACGAGTCTGGAAGAGTCTGAAAGATGTATTATATGGGAGGAAGTTCAAGAGAAGTGAGGCTATTAATGAGAACTTTCTGATATTCAGTCATTACCATGATTAAAATAATTACTTACAATAACATGAGAATCATCCCACAATGCTAACTCTAGCCATGACTGATTTTTGTTTGTTATGTCTATTTTACTGCAAGGATGAGAAACTGCACAGAATAAAACTGAGTTATTCTGAAACTATCCTCTAATAGGTAGAAAATTTAAAAATCTTTAAAAATAGAATTGGATCTTAATCTTCTATATGAAAGGGAAGAGATATCTCATTCTATCCCAATTTTCCATAGTTAGCTTGGCAGTCTTCTGCAGCAGTTAACTGAACCATGGGGTAGTAATTTTAGGGTATCATTAAGGCAAATATGTTTAACCAAGTACCAATTGCAGATAAACAAAGTGTGGTTTTCACATTATATTCCAAGGAATATGAAGAAAGAAAAAGACATGATGCCAGGTTTTGTAAAATCTGCCTGATTATTTGTTAATACACAAGGGAGATGCAATCAGTGCAAACTGCATTACTTAGGGTAACAAACTGAGGGTTGCTGGAGGGAAGGGGAGTTGGGGGGATGGGGTAACTGGATACTGAGCATGAAGGAGGACACTTGATGTAATGAGCACTGGGTGTTGTATGCACTGATGAATCATTAAATTCTACCCCTGAAACCAGTAATACAATATATGTTAACTAAATTGAATATAAGTAAAGAATTTTTTAAAAGTTTTTAAAAGCTGAAAAGAAAAGAAGATTACTCTAGATGAACACAAGTTAAACCTCAATAAAGAAAATAATTTTGTCTGTATTAAAACCAACCTCAGCTCTGCCATCTAATCATGTCTTTTAATATCCAAATCTTACAACCTTTACTTCAGTCCGTTTTTCTCAGTATTGCTGAGAAAGTGAAGAGATCACTTTGCTTCATATGCAACTAGTGGATTTGAACATTGGTAAAGATGGTTAATTGCAATATCTAGATGATAGTGACTTGTCAGTGTTCATGCATAATTTTTTGTGGGCTGGTCTAAAGTGTAGTTGCTACTAAAAGTGAAAAGATAATAAACTACTAGTTACTTCTGGGTAACACTTCTGAGAAGTGATGTGTATTAGTTTTCTATCTGTTGCAAGAGATATAAATTGAACTCAAACCACTTTGAACCAACGAAGATCACTGAACTGGTCACGTACAAGAGATGTAGAGGGTGACGCCTCTCCCCCTCCATCTCTCAGTGCTACTTTCAGCTGGGTTGGCTTCATTCTCAGAGAGAGTCTTTCTATGCCCTGAAGATCCGCCAGGAGTTCAAGGAGTACAGTGTTCCTGAAGTGATCACACATCGAGGTTCCCTTAGGACAGTCTGAGTTTGGGTCTGTGGCATTGCTATATGAATAGTGTTCCCTTTCACTCTCAGAAGTGTCCTGCTTGGACAACAAAGTATGTGGTCACCTTAGAGCCAGCGCAACCACAAAGTTTGTGACATAAGTATGATGCAAAGTCAGTTTTGTCGCCCAGTATCCCTTTAAAATTTATTCAGTGACTGTACTCTCTCCTACCCGGGTTGGAGACTTAACTCCTACGAATTTTCTGCTCACTCTAAATGATATAGGCAGTTCTGTGGTCAAGTGTGGTCATGTGACAGCTTCAATTCTGTTATAAGTATGTTTCTATTCAAGGGTTTAGTTTCTCGCTTTAATCTTTCTGCAAATGTTCCACCTCTCTTCCCCTTCCACCAAGAGGTTGGCAACTGCCTTTGAAAAAGAGTGAGATCATCTGCTTTTCTCTTCATTAATATCTTTCCTCATATGTTAACTACTTTTTCAAATACTCTAAGATGAATGGAAGGGAATGGAAAGGGGCTGTGGGGTAAGGGTAGGTTAAAGAGGCTGGGGATCATCACATGCTTTTCATATGGAAGCTAGTTAAACCTAATATTTTGTCCTTGAGGTACTTCTAATTTATTTGATGGTTGCCCATTGAAGTTTCTTTTAACCTGGTAGATGTGTCTAAATTTTAGGTAGTTGCTAGCAAATTCTTTGACAGTCCCTGGAGGTCCAGAATTCATATCCCACATCGTGCTCCTGTGCTCTCTTCATCTTTCCAGGCAACCACGTTGGGCTGGACCCTAAATAATTCCCAAGTACCTCCACTCTCTTCTTTGTGATCCATTTTGGTTCATGGAGACATCCATGGGTCTTATGCCTTATTATACTCTTTAGAATTCCAGTTGATCCCAATGCAGCACCCTTGATCTCATTAGCACAGTCTGAGGTAGCTATCTCAGATGTGAATCCAGTGCTAGTCCTGTGCCTCCCAGTTGTGGGTATATATTCCAAACTCTTTGAGAGGTCCCATGGAAGCCTCATGGCTGAAGGTCCTATGGAAGCCTCAGGGGAAGGTCTCATAACTTTCTCCCTTTTGGGTGGAATTAAGGACTCTGAGGACAGCAACAAAATTCTCCAAGGAAATTGCAACATCCTACTTTTTAAAATATTGTTGAAAACTTCTACAGAATTTATCTGGTGAAGGGGTCAAAGTGTTACTGAAGTTATCCTTGTCCATTTTCTTTATATAACAATTTAGCTTTGGATTTTCACATTTCTTGAGTCTTAGTACCTCTGGAAATTCCACTTAAATGTTCTATTACTTTAATAATCCCAGATTCTCTTTCCTCTAATGTCCAAATAATCACCACAAAAAGATTTTGTGTGATCTTGCTTGGGACACATGCCCATGGAGAGAGGCTAATTTGATGGGTCAGTGTAGGTCATATGTCCATTTCTGTGATGGGGGGGGTGGATCTATGTATGTAGCAGCTCTACTAGAAGAGGCAATATGCAGAAGTGGGGGCTTCAAAGAAGCAAAAAAAAAATCACAGTAGTTATATATTTCTCTCTCTCTCTCTTTTAAAGATTTGTTTATTTAGTGAGAATAAGAGAGCTTGCAGACACAGAGGGAGAGGGAGGAGCAGACTAAACACTGAGAAGGGAATCTGATGCAGGGCTCGATCTCAGGACCCTGGGATCATGATCTGAGCCGAAGGTAGATACTTAACTGACTGGGCCACCCAGCCGCCCTTACATGTTTCTTTTAAGTGTTTTCAAATATAATTCCATTTTTTTCAGAGGCACTTTAAATGAGCCGAAGGTAGATACTTAACTGACTGGGCCACCCAGCTGCCCTTACATGTTTCTTTTAAGTGTTTTCAAATATAATTCCATTTTTTTCAGAGGCACTTTAAACTAATTGATACTTGTTTTATTGTCCAGCATGTGGGCTATCTGATGTATGCTACATGTATATTTTAAACAAATACCTATTTGAAATTTTAGGATAAATAGTTCTGAGTAATGCTACCATTGTGAGTTGGGTCCAAGTCATGTGCACCTGATGACTTGGCTTGCCTTCTCAATGGCCCAGTTGTTTGCAATGCTGGTAGAAATGTCAGTAAAGATAAGTTGGTGGATACTGTTGTTTGAATCATCTATAAATTTATTGTTTTTTTCTATACTTGTTCTCTGTACTGTGAGGGAGGTTGAAATAGACAATGATTAATTGTGCATTTTTCTTCCTCATTTTAGTTCTTTCAGTTTTTGCTTCACAACTTTTGAAGCCTATTTAAAGCATATTAGCAAATTATGCATTTGATAAATGGAATAATTCATCTTTATTTTAGAGGTTCCTCTTTGTCTATATGAATAGTCTGTATTCTTAAGTCTGCTTAGCTTTAGTTTTCATTAGCTCTGAAAAACTGCCAGATATAATTTTTTCAAATATGTATGTATGTGTATGTGTATATGTGTATTATATACATACACATATTTTTATTCCCTTTGACTAGTTTTGCTCTTTAACCTCAAATTCACTGTTCTTCTCCAACCCCGCCCTACAGGGTCTAATTTGCTGGTAATTGCACCTAGCAAATTTTTTATTTCAAACACTGTATTTTTCATATCTAGAAGTGTTCTTTTTCACATATTCCATTTTCCTCTTAATTATGAAGATTAAGATGTGTCCAGTACATCCTTGAGAATATTCAGAACACCTAAAAAAACTATTAAGTAGGTTCTTGTTTGCTAATTCTAACGTATTTGCCATTTCTGTGTCTGTTTCTATTATCTGATTTTTCTACTGGTTATGAGCCACATTTTCCTACCTCTTTGATTGTTTACTTATTTTTTACTGGATGCCTGATATTAACAATTTTTATGTTGTTGAGTGCCTGATTTTATTGTATTCCTTTTACTCCTGTTGGCATTTGTCCTAGTAGGTAGCTGAGTAACTTGTGGGACAAGCTTGTTTTTAAGTGTTTTGTTTTTGTTTTTGTTTTTCAGGGTGGCTTTTCTAGCTTTTCTAGTATCCTCTACCCTTGGGTTATTTTCCCACTTCTTAGCCATAACCATTTTTTGAATCTCAATTGATGGCCCTATATGTCAAGTGAGTCCTCTCAACTCTAGGTACTGAGAACTCAAATCATTCTCAGCCCCTGTATGAGCTCTGGGGAGTTTTTGTATTACAGTTTTCTAGTAATTCTTCTTTCCAAGAGTGTTGTTTTTCTCTAGTCTCATGAGGTCTCACCCTATGCATGCACAGATTACTGTTCAATCAAAGACCCAAAAGACAGATTATATAACTCTTTCACTTAAAGGTTCTCTTTTTTTGATATTCTGTCCTGTAAATTCTTGATCACATTACCTCCCCAAATTTCAATCACTGTCTTCTCAGGTCAGTGAGACTAATGGGCCATGTTTAGAATTTTATTTTATACCTTTCTACAGTCTTGAAGTTTTCTCTAGGAAGAAAACTGGTGGAACTATAGAGCACACCTCATGTGTTTATTTTCTACCAGGGCCAAGGTCCTGTCCTATCTTCTAATCTATAAGTACAATTGTTTTCTGTTTTGTTCAATTTTCTACTTGTTTACAGCCTCAGGGTAATTTCAAACGCTGTTACTTCCACACAAAAGTGGAAATGCTGCTATCAGTAATTTTAAAAATAACATGTCCTCCATGATTTTTCTTTTATTTTTTATAAGCCCCACATATGCAATTAGGGAAGTGTTTTTTCTTTTAACACAAAAGGTGCTCACATCCACTTGTCATAAAAATTTGCTTGAATGCAGTTCATTACACAGATGATTTTCTATGTTTTTCCTCATCTTGAAACAATATAATTGCTCAGTGGAATAGATGGAATGATTTTATTTGGATTTTTTTTCATTGTTGTATTTGTCATACAGCTGGCAAATTAATTTTTCAGCAATTTGTGTGTCTTATAAAGTTTGTGATTCTTTGCATTATTTTGTAAGAAACAATGAAAGCTTTATCCTAATTCCTAGGTTATTCTTAATATTCTAGGGAAAAAACAGTCTTCCTTTAAATCTGGGGACTCTAATACACATATTTTTTCTTTGCAAAATGAAGCTTTTTGTTTTCAGAGTTCCTATCTAAAAGTGGGAATGTAGTAACTGTCCATTTTTATATAAAATTAGAAAACCCCATATTAAATATTGACTTGAATATTAACATTTTGAAATATGTAATATAGATAGAAGCCTTTGTAGATGAATTACATTCTTGTGACATAACACCTACAAATTTGAACTAATAAAATTAGTTTATGGATAATTCAAATAAAATAAATACACTATGAGTGATGAGATTTACCAAAATGGTGAAAAACTCTTAGTAAGGTTAAGGACAGAAACAAATTACAGTATCCCCTCAATTTGTATGTCTCTGTATTGCTACAAAAATCAGAATTTTTAAAACTATACAAAAAATAATTTGTACTTCTTATATGACAAAGAGGTAATTCCCAGGCTCAACTCAATTTTCCCATACACAATTACACTCAAGAATTATATGGCACACAGGATATTTATAGTGAGGATCTGTCTTGGTACTTCAAGATGCCTAGAATCCTTTAACCTTGCTTGCTAAATGGAAGTAGTACCCTCCCAATCCCCATCCTTGTGGTCTCCAAAAAAGTCCTCACAAATTTTTTAAGTGTATCCTCTAGAACGGTGTCTCTAGCAGTGTGAAATACTATTCAAAAAGTTAAGGAGAAATAAATGTTGGCATGTATTTATAACACATCAACCATTCATTTGTTCCTTTAAGTATCTTCCCTGAAAGAGAATACAGAACATTCTCTTCACCAGGTCACTGAAGAAAATCATTGGTAAAAACAGCACAAATCTTCTTGAGAAACATGGTGGTGACTATTTGTAGAGCAGATATAAGCACGGAGAGGCTGCCATTAAAATGGGCTTCCTGATAGCCATAGGAGATGATGGGGTCCCCAGTGGAAAAAGCCAAACAATAGAATTTAACTGTTAGAGGAAAGATGAGTGTGGATTCCATAATAGACATTTTCCCTAGAAGAGCAAGCAGAATGTTTTGATCCATCTAATAACTAATGGCTAATCAGCTCTGGGATCCCTAAGACTGAAAGATTTGTCATCCCTCTAGATTATTACCTAAAATAAATTGTATAACTTCTTATTCTCTGCCACATTGCTCTGCTTCCCACTCCCATCATAAAAAGAAAAGAAGGAGAAAAAGAAAACTAGAACTTCATGGAGTTACCATGAGGGAAAGCCATGGGCTCTAACTCAACTCTTGGGTCTGAGTCAGTTCACAGACCCCTAACTGTTCAGTGAGAAGAAAGTTAGTAATTCCTGGGTCTCAGAAGCTAGAAACCATTGCTCTCCATTAATCACAGTCAAGGTTAATTAGAATGATTTGGTTTAAGGAGTTTGGGTCATAATCTTTGACTCCAGAGTGTGCAAATCATCCCAATTTCTGAACGTCTGGTTGGTGTTGATCTACTCGCCGACTCTCATGGCCTCCACATTGCTTATCTCTTCTGTGAAATGAGAAACATCGTGAAGTATCAAGTAATGTCTGTGGAGCCCTCTTTCCTTGCCAAAAATGAAGAAAACGATGTCTTAGGAAATCACAGATATTAGTGCCACCATCAAACACCAAAGCAGTGATTCTGTGTTTCAGATTCTGTGTTTCAAAATTCAGAAGCAGTGATTCTTCTATTTCCCCCACTTTCTCCTTTATTTAGTCTCTACAGACATTGTATAATTTAGTGGCAATAATTGCCACTAAAGGTGGTTAAGGTGTATTCCATTAACTATTTGGTTAACTAGAGTAAACCAAAACAGCTCTTAGGACCTGGAATTCAGCTTTGGACATCACATATTTTACAATTTAACCACAGTACGTAGGGATTACCAGAACTTTGCTTCTTTCTAGCAGCTACAGCCATATCCCATCACTCTCCTACATCTCAGGACTGTCAGGTCCCTAACTTTGTACCAAAGTAAATCAATGGAAACTTTGATTATTGCAGCATACCCAAGGATTAAGTATGTGCTCACATCATGGGACCTGCTGAGAAGAAGCATCAAGCACCCTAAATTTTCCATCAAGAATAAGAAATAAATCCTATGAAAATTCAAGATCTGTTACTTTAGTCATGCTTTGGTGGCCCCATGGTCTTAGTTATGTAGAAATACCTCTTTAGAATGTAAGATTAATTGCATTGACTACCCCTAAAAGTGATATACATTGGTCACTTGGTAGATATCTTTGGATTTTAGGAGCAACAGAAAACTACCTTTGGTCATATTCCACCAACCAACTTATCATGAATCTAGGAACTGTTACATTTGAATAGAGCCCAGAGAAAGAGAAGCATTCGTGACTGGATGACAGAAGTGTAAACTGATGTCACTTGGCCCTTTTGATCCAACTAATCTAATAAGTCTTTATATGTCTATGTTCTGCAATACCTCTCCCAGGGCTCAGCAGGGAAGTCACAAATATCTAGTCCCTCAGACTTCAAAGCAAAGTCTTCTTGGCCAAAAACATTATGTTGAGATACTGCTGTTAGTTTTCAATAGAAACTTTTAAGAGAGTGACGGCCTGTCCACGGGACACTGAGAAAACATACAATCTGAGCTTTTCCCATCATGGACTGTTTGGTTTTGACTATTCTATGAAGCCCTAAACCTGGGTACTCCTAGTGGCACTCCAACAACAAATACATGTATTAAAAACAATTCCATGGCTTGAACGAGTGAAGAATCTACAAGTTACAGAAGCAACTGGCTCGCATTAATGTGTTGTGCCTACTTTGATAATGGATGCCTCTTTTTCAGGACAGATACAAGACCTCTAGGGGGAGGACTGTGACACTCCATAGTGTCATCACTACAACAAAGTGATGAAAATATGAGTTTAATTTCCAAATCCTTCTGCATCTTAAGTTGGCTCCCTCCAGGAGTGAAAAGCCATAGGATTCATCAGCAAAGGGGTGGTCCCGAAAGATGGTCTGGAAGGAACGACTTCAAGTGGGGCATAATTTTAAATGGCACTTCTGGTTTTCACAAATTTTTCTGGAAGACAAGATGGCCAGAAGTATGGGTCCACAAACATTTATAGGAAATTTCCAGTGACTTCTTGAAGTCATTAGAGCAATAGCGGGAATGAGACTTGCAGGGGGAAGGGATTGGTGGGTATCTGAGAAAAGACCTAGAGAGATGACACTTGTGAACCACATGAATGTTTACTCAAACACTGAAAGCACTCAATGAGAAGATGGCCTGCTCTGCAGAGTGAATTCTTACTGGGTGCATGAGCAAAACTCCCACAGAGATGGGATGGAAGTTACCCAGGAACTCAACAACATGAACTGCCTTTGCAAACCACTTTACCCCTAAAGCCCCCAACTACATCCAAACTCACATTCTGAACAAGCCAACAGGCCATCTACTTCATAATTAAAATAACTCGAAGGTATATCCTTAATAAATTCCATCCTCTCCCCTACCTACAAATGTATCTATGTTAACCTTCTTCCTCCTGTGCTTCCCCTCCAGTCTCAGGTTAAAAGTCATCCCTCTAATTTAGGAATGACACCTCTCTTTGCACTTGATTATATCTTGTTCTATTTTATTTAGAGTCTGGCTTCATCCATTATCCTTTTAACGCTTTTTTTAGGTCTTCCCAGTCACAATCAAGTTCCACCTATCTTTACAAAGAATCTTCTTCTTTGACACCGCACCCCACTTCTAGCCGCCAATGAATATTTCTCCTTCCATCCCTAGCTAAGTCCCATGACAGAGTGCCCTAACCTGGCTGTTCCCACTTTCTCAAGTCTCCCTTACCCAGCAAATCCAAAGGTCATCCTTAAATCTAATCTTACTGGATTAGAGCCATGCAGTATTGAGTAATGCCTGATGCCAAAGGAATAATTTCTACTTGGAAATGTGTTAGGGTATCTCACATTGGACTTTGAAAACCCCTTGCTATTTGCTTTCATTTCAAGGCTAAGGAACAAAGCCCAGGAAAATTTCTCAACCAATGAATAAATTTGAGTGACTTTCTTCCTACTATAGATCCTACAGTGCATACTTCCAGGAATGACTTTCATTAAACTGTGAAGCTTAGGGACCCCCTAAACCATAAAAGAGGTACAAGATCTGCATTACTCTATTGGTTCTGTAGGTATTGGTTCTACATACATACGTACAATCCTTACTTTAACTGTTGGCCCTGCCAAACTTGAATAAATGAGATCCATTCTCAAAGGTTGTACTGTATGATGACCTTCATTAAAGAAGCAACTTGTCCAATCGAGCCCTGGTAAAATGTGGGACAGATCGTTATTAAGCCTATGTAAATAACTGTATTGCCTTAAAGAGTAAGGAGACTTAGTCAAAATATTTGTTTCTAAATTCTGAGGGGTCAGTGAAAGTCAGATACCATTTTTAAAAATTTATTATTTATTTGAAATAGGAAGAGAGAGAGAGAGAGAGCACAGAGGCAGGGAGGAGGGTCAGAAAGATAGGGAGAAGTCACTCTCCACTGAGTAGGGAGCCTGATGTGAGACTTGATCCCACGGCTCTGGGATCATGACCTGAATCAAAGGCAGATGCTTTACCAACTGAGCCACGCAGGCTCCCTGTCAGATACAGTTTTAAAACATATTTCATTTTACCAATATTTAGTTTAAAATTCAGTCTCCAAATACATAGTCTTCTAAATTGAGGGCTAGAGAAAGCTTAAGGAGAAGGAAACAAGGCCTCTTCATGTATTCCTTAGAAGACAAAACATTAAACATGGTATCAGCAATATTCCAAATAAATAATCAAAATGAAACATCATTTATCAGGGTTTTTTTTCAGTTCTGTGCAATTTATTTTTGAATCACCATATCTTGGGTCAGTCCTCTGCTCTCATGAAGTTGTGTGCTTCTTCATTAAAAAAAATAAGCTCTGGAAATCCTAACTCAGTTCCCTGGCACAATCTCAAAGACAAACAAGGCAAATCAGCCTGGAAATCTGAATGCGAGAGCATATTCTTCTTCTTCTTCTTCTTCTTCTTCTTCTTCTTCTTTTTAAGATTCTATTCATTTATTTGATAGAGAGAGTGAGCACAATCAAGGGGAGCTACAGAGGGAGTGAGAGAAGCAAGCTCCCCACTGATCAGGAAGCCCAATGCAGGGCTTGAGCCCAGGACTCTGTGACCATGATCTGAGCCAAAGGCAGACACTTAACCGACTGAGACACCCAGGCACCTTGATAGCATATACCCTGAAATAGCAATTGTTGAGTATCTCTTAGGATCCTCTCCTGGAGGCTTAGAAATTGTTTTGACTAAAGACAAAGATTCTAATCTGAGTTTATATCAACACTTTAAACCTCAAAGTAAATCTCGTGCTACAAAAATGACATAATGACGATAGTTAATTTATTGTCAAACCAACAATATCAGGAGGGGAGACCATCAAATCTGCTACTATAATTTTTTTATAAGAATTTCTTTGATGTTTCCCCTGAACCTGAAGACACGTGGTCAGCGAGATTGTTAAAACACCTTTGGCTTCCAGTCCATCTTTTATCTTTGAAAAATTTATATTAGTAACATTTTACCAGTACAAAATTATTCTTTAACAACTCTGCTCAGGGAAATCTTACAACTACTGTTGGAGCTAATTAAGAAACATGGAGCATAATAAAAAGACTTAATTATTTCTAGATCCTTTTTTAATAATGCAAATAAATGAATCTCATCTCCTGTTGTTTTCTTAAGTAATCGAGGGCATGAAACAGTCAATCTGGAGCACAAGAAAATTATTCCAGATTATCGGTTATCTGGGCGGATTGCATAGAAGGTAAAGCAAACAAATAATTTACGGTATCTTATTATGAGCAGACTAAGTACTCTAAGCAAAGTTATCCTACTGGAAAGAAAACCATGTTCTAGATGCATTCACGCAATATCTGGGAATAAAAAAACTGTAAGCTCCTTAAAAAAATACCATCTGAACAAGCCCATCAGTCTGGGTGAACTTTGCCAAGAGTTTAACACAAATCTTTTGTATCTCAGGTAATATAAACCAAAGCACATAAATTTTACTCCTCTCAAACCTTCAGCTTGCTGTACAAAATCAAGTTTTGCTCTTCACCATGTTCTTTCGTATTTTTCAGATAGTCTTGTATTTTATTTTAGGGCAAAACTTTTCCTTTGCAAACAAGAGAAAGCCTCATATTTCATACACTTCTGTTTCGTATACATATATGCTCCTGCCATAGGTTCAAATAACCCATAAAAACTATACCATTTAATCAAATTAGCTAACTTCTATTTAACTGGGAAATACATAATCTAGGATTGTTTATCACACACCAGTGATGGAGAAGACAAAACTCACCCACCAGAGCCTCACACATCATTTGTATGTCTCTGAAAAGTGACAAAAATAACAGGCTATATTCATTAACAAGACCTGAAGGGTAGCCACTCTATAATATAGTAGACTAATGATAAAAGTGATGTATAATAAAAAGTACATTTCATGAGCTAGGTATCAGTGTTCTTTCTTACTTAAAAAGCTATCAAGGGGGGCACCTAGGTGGCTCAGTGGGTTAAGCCTCTGTCTTCGGCTCAGGTCATGATCTCAGGGTCCTGGGATCGAGCCCTGCATTGGGCTCTCTGCTCGGCAGGGAGCCTGCTTCCCCCTCTCCCTCTGCCTTCCTCTCTGCCTACCTGTGATCTCTCTCTCTCTCTGTCAAATAAATAAATAAAATCTTAAAGAAAAAAAAAAGCTATCCAGGGATCCAAAGATTATCTATTAACTAGGTTTAATATTAGTCCAAGGTTGTAAAGTTAACCAAGGATCTTGGATATTGTATTTTAAACTGACACATTAGAAAACATGATTAGTGCTGATACAAAACAATTTGTCAGCCCTGTGATCCAGTTTAGAGTAACACAATTTTACCTTACCCATAATTATAAATATTTTGTTAGTTGAGCACTAAAACAGTGTTAGAAATCTAGGCAGTTTAGATGAGCTAGTATCAATTGGGATCAAAACAAACACAGATATGATAATCTCATCAAGGAAAAGTTGTATAGAGGTGCTTTTAAATAAAATTTATTTAAGTAATCCAAATTGTATCAGGATTTACTGTAATCATATGAACCTGGAGTCTTACATAAAAATATAACTTCACTCTCTCAGTGAAAAGGAATTTTTTTCTTAAAAGCTTAGCACATGGAAATATGAATTCCATGAATATGAGTTCACCTTCCTTATTTTGTACAAACACGGAGAAATATGAGATTTATATTAGTCTTATTAGCCTCTATAAACCAGTTACAACAAAGCTCCTTTAATCAGAGGAACTTCAAAATCTAATTAATTAGTACCTAATGGGAATAGGAAATATTTTACACTCATACAAAAGAAAAAGGCTTTGCTTTATTACAGATATGCGGGCACACAGCTTGCAACCTCATTTCCATAAACTCAGCTAGGATAATAAACACTGAAACAGAAAAATTCACTATTCCAGACCTCAAAAAGATGGTTTCCACTCTAGTGGGCACAGAATGATTCCCTTAATTGATTTGTGTACAGAAATAGAGAAATGATCACAAAATAATAAGAAAGTGAATTCCCTGTCACTTATCACTGCAACAGAGAATAGATCCTTTACCATCTTTGGAGGGGTCGTCAAATGGCCAGATCATAAAACCAGTTTTCTGGTCATTGTTGCCATTTTTTTGAGGAACAACTCTTGCTATGTACAAACTGGAACAAGAATTTAACTTGGTGATCTAACAAATCACCAAGTTCCAGATAAGAACCAGAAATGAACAAGAAATCATTATAAATAATAAAACCTAGTGAATCAGAGAGTCAGCCAAGGTAAAGTTTGATTGCAAATTAAAATAATTTCAGAAGGAGAGAAGGGGAGGGAGGGAGAGAGCGTGAGAAACCTCTTGGTTGGTTAGTACAGTGTTATGACTCACACAGATATAAACAACACGTGTCAAATATTTTAGTATATGTGCTACCGCAGTGAGCACGTGTCAAATATTTTATTCAACTTATTATAAGATGACAGAAACAGTGAGATGATAGGTGTGATTCAGAAAGAATTTGAGGATGTAGTTATTTATAGTCAACTTGATGAAGAAGTATTAACATAAGATTGTTAATTTAGTTATCAAAGTGCTTAATGTCCTACAACAAAATAAACTGCAAACTTCGGGTTATCTCTTATACCAGAAAATCATTTGCGGGACGCCTGGGTGGCTCAGTTGGTTGGACGACTGCCTTCGGCTCAGGTCATGATCCTGGATTCCTGGGATCGAGTCCCGCATCGGGCTCCCAGCTCCACGGGGAGTCTGCTTCTCCCTCTGACCTTCTCCTCGCTCATGCTCTCTCTCGCTGTCTCTCTCTCAAATAAATAAATAAAATATTTAAAAAAAAAAAAAAAAAAAAAAGAAAATCATTTGCAACTCTATTGGTCAAAAATATATAAGTTAACATGTAACCTCACTAAGTCTGGGAACTTTAATCAGTTGTAAGAGTGAGTTGAACAAAGAGCATTTTCCGAGATAATAAAATAAACCTCTAGAGGATCTGCTAAACAATGCTACTCCATATCTCTGAAAACACATGGTATTCACTTCTTTCTTTCTTTCTTTCTTTCTTTCTTTCTTTCTCTTTGGCCATATTTCACAGTTGTAAATACTATTTCATAATATACCCTATATGTACATCAACTCTAACAGATCTAAAACTAACTCCATTGTCATTCTTTCAAAATGGGTGTTTTTTTTTTTGACTTATTATTTTGGCTAAAGCCATCATTATATACTCAATCACCAAGTTCAAGGCTTGATAATCAAGCTATCCCCTCCCTAACAAAACCAGTACCTCTATAATCACCTGCTGTTGTAGATATTTCTTTTCCGAAGTTTTTGAGATCTGTCCTTGAAGTTTCATCCTTGCCATTTTTTGTATGTATTCCCTAAAGTCTCTGGGTGAGTGTTTTCAAACCCAAATGACTATCAGAATCACATGGAGTTTGTCATAAGACAGACTTAAAGGTATCCCCTAATTTCCCCTCAATCCTAGCATTCAAGATTTTGTGTGGGCACCATGTGGATTATTCCTTACCAATAGAGGAAGGCAAAGGTGATGGAAAGTCTCCTTCAAGATTATGTTACCTAAAACTGTAACTTCTGTCTTGCTAGTAGACTCTCTCCCTTGCTGGCCTTGATGAAGTAAGCCTCCTTGTAGGGAGAGCCTTATAAGAAGAGAAGTGGGGGGGCATCTTCCAGGCAACAGCTAGCAAGAAGCTATGCTCTCAGTCCATCAACCCACAAGTAACCAAATCCTACTCACAGCCATCCAAGCTTAGAAGCAGATCCTGACCCAGGAGAGCCTCAGAGGAGACCTTAGTCTTAGCCACCATCTTGATTGTAGCCTTGGGAGAGATCTGAAAGCAGAAAACCTGGTTAAAGTGCCTTACAGTTCTTTACCCACAGAAACTCTGAGATGTTTACTATTTTAGCTGAAAAGTTTGTGGTAATTTGTTATATAGCAATATGTAACTAATAAGGGGGCTTTTAAAAAAATATAGAACCTAGTCCTATGTGATTTTTTTTTAAGGTTGGGGTGGGAACAAGAATATTTTGAAATTCTTCATTTACAATCTGTCTTGATTGTAAATCACTGCTCTAGGTCATACTCCACTCTCAAAAAATTCTCTCATCACTACCAGAATATTCTTAAACAAAACTCAAAAAACAAAACTAAACTAAACACCTTTCCCACGCTTTAAATCCCTTGGTGACTATGGATTACCAATAAAATAAAATGCAACTATCTAGAGTAGAGTACAACACCTTCAATTATCTGACTATTATGTATCTCCCAGTATTATTTCCCAGCTGCTCTTGCAAAAAAGCATCCTAAACCTGCAGCTGGTTCTCACGTCAGATCCTTTCATATCTCAGTAGGCTTGCTACTGTTTCACCTGCTTAGAATTGCCACCCTCTATCCCAGCCTCCATCAAATAGAAAGCTATTCAGCTGCAGGATACAAATAAAAGGATCTCTATGAATCACATATTTGTCATAGGATTTACCACCTTGTGATATAATTAACTTCAAAACTTCTCTCTTGGGCACCAGACTGTAGGCTTTTGCATGACTTAGGCCCAATCTCATTAATCTCTGTTTACAACAACATCGTGAAAGATTAGATAGCCATCATATGCACACAGTAAATTCATGCCACAAAGTTGTTGGTCAGTGTAGTACAAAATGAATAAAAAAATCTGTGTTCAATCCTAGTTGCTCACAAACTACCATACAACCCATGTTGCTGTTGCCCTTATCTTTAACATATGTCTTTTTCCTGTTAATTCAATTTTTTATAAATCAAATAATGTGTTTCACTTTCACTGATTCTGTAGCAAATATTTTGTTAAGCAAAGAATCCTTTTGAGAGCATAAGGTAATTATTATTTACTTTATACAAAAATTTCACAGGATACATTTGAATTCAAATAAACACCTTAAAAATCCATATTTCAAGTCATAGAAAAAGCCATCTTTATAGTGCTCCTCAGAGGGAAAGTACCTAATAGATTACAGATTCTAGTCCTTACGGGGGGCTTAGATGCCCATTGTCAAAGTATGACACCCTTTAAGTGAAAGGGTCGAGAACATGGCTCTTCAGAGTTTTAAACTTTTAAGAAAAGCAACATGTTGATGACATATTTTGTAGTCATGAAGTAGACTAAATAAATGAGAGAATACTCAAGAACAAACAAGGAACAAACAGGGAACAGGTTCACTGCCACTTTCCTGTTATTTTTTGGCCTTTCCCTGCCCCTGTTTACAATTGGGGAAGAAGGGACAGATCAAGCTAAATCAAATGAGGATGCTTGTCCTATATTCTTGTTCCTTCCTTAGATACTCTTTTGTGATTTTTAAATTAAATCCCTGCAACTTGTGCTATCTGTACAAAAGAATAAACAGTTTAGGAATTGAGAAAATGTAAATAAACATTCCATGCACAATTCACCCAGAAATTAATTTAAATAACCTAAATCAGGATTGCTAAATATCAATGACAATTTACCCAGAGTTTAACCTGAATATTCAGACTTTAAGATACAAGGTTCTCTCTACGTTGATCAAATGAACAAGCAGCAGATGGCTTAATATCCAGGCCTCTTATCAGGAAGGAAATGAAGGAAAGTGGTAATTTCTTTTCCATTTCAATTCTCTTGTTTGTACACAAAAAGCACTAAAAAGTTACTGTTGTTGGATTTTGTTTCTCTTGGGGTCTGAAGTTGGGAAGAGAGGTGTTCATCAGGTAGTGAAATTGTCACACAAAATGTAAAACCGGAAATATTATGTGTTGAAGAGAGACACAGGGGGCTCACAGCTCTCTGACAGAGATATTTGACCTGCTAGGCTTGGTGCGGGACTATTTCCTATAGGAAGTAACTTCTCGTTAGTGACTTCTAACTCAAAAATTAATTAGGTGAAGAGATGTATCACCAAGAATTGATGTTGGATAATTTATACCTAAAAATCTCTATGGAAACAAGAGGTACTGTAACATTAAATCTGTGGGAGCGATGGGAAATGAATTGCTCAGCAATTTCTGAAGAACTGAAAACATTGGGATAATTCAGGTATTTTTTCTCACACCCTCTGCCATTATCCCTCATTCATTTATTTGCTCCCTTATTTATTGGTGTATTAGCAGGACACCCCCTTGATGAGCACTGGTCAAAACTAGATACACATTCACATGATCTGGGAAGCTTGCTAATGTTGCAGATGCCATCTCTCTCTCTCCTAAGAGTTTCCATGGCTTCGGACCAACCGGGGGTCTTGGAATCTGCATTACTATGAGGGACCTCAGGTGTACTTGATAATGGGAAGCCTAACACCATGGTTTGATAAATGTAGCCCTGGTTTATGGAACTGTATTCCTCATTCATATTTTCTCTGCTACACTTATCTAGATATAATCTTGTATTATACCTAGGATACAATACATAATCCACTGAACAGAAGGCAATATTTACATTTTCTGTATGCCTTCCCTGTGACAGGCAACTTAATTAATTGGCATCTCCAAACAACACAATTTCTTTATCAGATTTGATGTGTTAGCCAAGAACAAGATGAATGAATCGGTCAAAACCCTTATTAGAGCTATTTTTTATACTGCCAAAAAAGAGAAGAAAATGGCTAGAAGAGTATCACACTTTTTAATATTTGTTTTTACTTAATAGTATTGAGAGAATTACTCAGTGATGATAAGGAAAATATAGACTAAATGCCAGGAAATGGAATTTTCATTCAAGTGTGGTCTAGATGTTAAAGGATTAAATTGAACATCTCAGTAATTATTTTGAAGAGTCAACAAAATTCCTGAGCATATCACCCATGTGTGACAATGAGGTTTTCAGAGGGTTCGGAGGTTCAGCAGCTAAAATCCCGACGTAGAAACAGAACCAGAAGTACATCCCTTCTACATAATGGCTGGTGCCAATCATTCCACAGTTAGAACCCCTCTCTCTCAGGTTCACTTTTCTGGTAAGATTCCTCCCATAGCAGGCAACTCACATGAATTACCACGAAGGCTTTCCTGAGAAGAGGCTATGATGGAAAGAAAGAGAAGGGGAAAAAAAGAGAGAGAGAGAGAACATCCACATACTTTACTTTTTAAATTTTTAAGGGCTTATTCAAAGAGGAAAGGAAGATGGTGAAGAGAATGGACATACAGTAACGTAACGATCTCGGACAGAAGTGGCATCATCGTGGACTCAAAGAATGAAACTGAGGGAGATTATAGAAAGAATTCAGTGAAAGTAAATAAGAGTCTGAGAGAAAGGTGTCTATATCCTTTGAACGTGTGATTTTACTTGTGTCTTGATTTGAATTTGGAATAATAGTTTGAATTAGGGAAGAGACAAAGGTAACCAAAAAACATACCAGTATGGGCATAGGGAAAGGTTGTAGGTGCTTCAAGGTGGGGAGACTCTGAGTTGAGAATGGGGAGGACAGAATCACATGTGGGCACTCAAGTTCCTTCCAGTGCTACAGAATCAGACCCTCTCAGTTGTGTCATGTGTGACTCTAACATGGACCCCGATTTGGAAGAGCTACCCCGGCTCTGGGGTTTGAGGAACGAACTATGTGGCTAAAACAATAAATCTCCTATTCATTTTAAGAGATTTCATGAATATCTGAATAATGGATTCAGTACACTTTTATATGATATTTATTATTTTCTTTAGTCAAAATAAAAGGTGAGCTTAAGAAAGCTTGAGAAGAAAGATGAAAGAACAAAATCACAGTTCGCAGAGCATAAATATAGTTAGCTTTAAAGGATATTTCCCTCCTGGTCATTTTTCAGAATCTTATTTAAAATTATGTGGTTATATTAAACATACAGTTTTTGCATTTAGAAATGAATATTCTATTGTACTAACATCTTCTGCATTCGATAGTTTTCCTAGTAATGATTTTAGTAGAGCTACAACACTACTACAATAAAATAGAATATATACATATTTCTGATTTAAGCTAGTAAGTGTCCCCTCTCTTCTTTCCCTCATGGGCCTCTATGACCCTTCCCACCCTCCTTCCTACTTTCCAATCTAGGAGGAACTCAGTTGTCCATGCTAGGCTGGGACAAAGCAGAAGAGTTCACAGAGTTCTGTAAAATACAGGCAGTGTATGCCTGCCTATGCACACGAGATTTCATTGAATCCTCTTTCTGTAACTATTTCTAATATAGGTTCCCCAGAGTGTCTTTCACTAAAAATATATTTTCAAATCAAAAATTTCAATTCCAATTAAAAAGCTCCCATGATTAACCCAATGAAACAAACTCTTCTTACGTGAACAAAATGTGATTCCCAGTTAGATATGGCCTGAGGGCATACATGTCATGATGACTTGGAGGCCAAATCATAACCAAAAAACAGTGCCATTTATCAAGGAGTTGGGTACAAATAACTTCATAAGCACGTATGTCCTTAAAGTTTAATTTCCACTTGAAAAAACGATTTCAACATAAATTGATAAATAAATAATGTAATGTGTTTTCATTCTTAAATAGAGGGCTGCTTACTAATGGGATATATGTGTGTCTCTGGGGCCCTGCACAACTCCACATGTTTTGAAATCAATTTGGAAATGACTACTCTCATTTCCTTTACTCAGTGACTTTTCACACAGTGATTGTTTCTTATCTTGGCAGCCACTAAAAACCCAGCTTCCCAAAAATATGAGGTCATTGGGAGGCTTGTAGTATAACTTAATGTTGAAACTGTGAACTAAATTCCAGTGGTACTTTGTGCAGCATCTAATAGACACCAAGTATCTAACATATTAAATATGGTTGTGATTTCTTCGAAATTTAAAATATCACACGAGCTCCCATGTGAATTTGTTGTGGCAGCCTGGGCTTCCTCGGTGTATGGTTTGGGAACAATCGGCTTAGGGGCATCTGAAAATGTTCACTTCTGTGTTTCAGAGTCTATACCTAAAGAAAACATCACATAGTATGGGCACGTGTCAATAACTCTTCTTTCAGAGAGGGCAAATCAATCACCAAATTATCAAATGTCATGATTAATTTACTACAACAAGCTGATTTTAAATCATGTAATATTCCTTTGATATGAAGTAATATAAATGATGTTTTAAAAGATTTTATTTATTTATCTGAGTGAAAGAGAGAAAGAGCGAGAGCAGGGGAGGAGGGTAGAGGGAGAGGGAGAAGCAGACTCTCTGCTGGGCAGGGAGCCCGATGGGGGATTGGACTCCAGGACCCTGAGATCATGACTTGACCTGAGGTTGGATGCTTACCTGACTTTAACTGACTGAACCATTCAGGTATCTTTGTTTTTTTTTGTTTGTTTATTTGTTTTGTTTTTAGTTGGGAAAAAGCTAAGTAATTTCATTGACTTTCACTGTCAGATGCCCTTAGAAATTTCAATACATGCTTTTTCCCACCCCTCATTTTTCTTAAAGAGTTTTCAAGATTAATCTAAAACTATTACTGTGCTGTTCAAAATACTTGAGGCCATTTAATTATGGTTCTGTTTTGAGGGGCCTTAAGAAAACAGAATATGGATAATAAATTAAGAAAAAGCTAGGGAGAGATATCAGAAGTAATGAGATACAGGAAATATTTTGAAGATTTCCAAAGCCAACCTGTGGAATTTTGAGAACTAAGACTGTGTTCTTATTCTAAAGTATTAAGAACATACTTCTTATTTTATAGTTGGAGAAACTGAGGCTCAGAAAGATCAAATGACATTTCCAAATCATACAGCAAACAAACCAGATTCCGTGCAGTGCCCCAGATCCTGTGAGACCAACTTCTGGGCATTACTCAGCAATAACACATGGATAGAGCAGATCTCTCCACTGTTCCTCCTGGGCTCTACTACTCAATGAAAGTTGTGTTGAGAATGGTGTACTTAAATATTGGAATTGGCTATCAGGCAATATTATGTTGTCATCTTACCTGGGGTTTCTAAGAACCAGTTTAAGTACTATTCACTTTAAGTAAGTCATCATGGGAGAAACCTACCTAAAGTTGTTTATTTGCACCTATCACAATCACTGTGTTCACCGAAGTGCAGATATTAGAAACACCCCTTCTATTTTCCTCATGTATTCTTGCCCCAGGGTCTCCATGGACAGCGAAGATCTTAGATTTTGCAGTCTCTGGCCCTGATAATTTTATAGATTGCAAGCCAAAGCGGAAAAATTCACTGTGGAATTTCTGAGGCTACTGTTCTTTTCCCAGAAGAGTCCCTCTTTAATGGATGTATTACACACACACACACACACACACACACACACACACAGAGATACATCCAAAATACATATAAGGCAAAGGGATGACGTTGCTCTCCGGTCACTATCAGTTCCTTTCCTCCCCCTGCACACATGCCCTACTCCCCTGCAGAGGCAGAACATATTCATCTTCTCCCATTTCATAAGCTGAGCTGAGAGTCTTGCTTCACCCAAAGAATGTAGCTGAAGAAATGTTCTGGAACTTGGGAGATTTGATCATAAGAAGCCTTGCTATCCTTGCTTGGGTGTCTTAGAATACTCTTTTGAAAATTCTTTCTAGGGGAAGCCAAAAGCCATGCAGTAAGTCTGACTGCTCTGAGTTTTCCGTGTGTGAAGAGAGATAAATACGCATCCTCCAGCTACCACGGAGAAGCCAGCCCAGACCCACGCATGTGCGTGAAGGTACATCCCAGAAGAGACTCACGCAGCTCCACCCCTCCCGCTGAGGTCACACGGATTCGAGATGAAATCACCTAACTAAGCGGTGCACACATTTCTGACCCACCATGAGCAGCATGAAATCACTGTTTTATGCTACTCATTTTGGGGATGGTTTATCAAGCAACAATTTAAAAAAAAAAAAAAAAAACACCAGCGTGGGCATCGTATGCTTTTCTATGTCAGATGGGAGCACTGCCTTATGAGCCTAAGTATCAGTGGACTTGCCAGGAGACGGAAGCTTACTTAATTTGGTGTATCACTTACCATTGGTGAGAACCCAGTCTCTGTAAGTTTGAAGCAAGCTTAGAGAAAATTAAGTTTGGTTATTTTCCAGGCGAGATGCAGATGGTTTCTGTAATTTATGGCTTTTTGCTTATCAAGCTATCAACCAATGTTATATGTAAGGTCTCAGTTCTATGCAAGATTCTTTCTTATGTTGACTAGCTGTAGGTATCTGCCTTTGGCATCCTGCTATTGTGCCAGTGCCCTTAGTACTGAATTAAATATCGGTTATGTACTTACTATACATTTTGTTTGTAAATAATGGTTTTGACTTTGAAAAATTTACTTTGACATATGTAGATGATGGTTCTTCCCCAGAGGATTCTACATTGTCTTGCTATCACACATCCCGGTCAATGCAATGGAGAAGAAAACGGTATGCCTATGCTGGGGAAAGCCAAAAAATGGTCTCTAGCTAACTTTATACTGAGTTGTGTTACTTTCCCCAAAAAGCATTTCCCCGATTCTCCCAACACACACCACTCACAAAAAACAGACAAACAAAAAACTAACCATCTCTTCCTTGTGACCCCAAACTTATTATGTTAGAGTCCACTAGAGAATCTTAATCTGTTTGTGGTACTTCTTTACTTTGAAATGTATAAGACATTAATGGATCAGAGACAATCAGTGTCAGGTCTGTGTGTAATTCATGGTTACATGGATATTGTCTGGCACAGCACGTGTAACAAATTAGACACTGAATAAAGATTTGTTGGGAAGAGTTGTGAGCAGTAAAACATTCATATAGATTTTACACAATTCTTTTTTATAACAAAGAATAGTGAGTCCTGAATTAAATCCTACTAGCATTATTTAATTAATGTCTTAAAAAAATTTTACTTCAATAAGCTATTTTACCATCTCCAAAGTGATATGTAAAAATTATATATAAATCCTTAACTTCTCATCTCTCGAGAAGTACCCATAGTAATTTCATGAGAGAGAGCTTTGATTTCGCTTGCATTTGTTTGAGAAAAATTAAAAATTAAATTAGCTTTGAGTATGATTCAAAAAATATATATCAAATTATGTCTCTATATGCTGCAAGGATAAACACTTATTAAATAAAATTGAAATTTCTAAAAGGGTGCGTGTTTCCTCTTTAGCCATGGGCCTTCTGTGCATGTTTCAGATAATCAAATGAAAATTTGCATTGATTAAATTCTGAATTCCACATAAAAATGTCCCTTCCTTTGTTCGATGTTAAAATTTGAACTGTGAATCATTTGCATTTCAATATCGTTTTAGATTTGGTTCCTTACCAGTCTCAATATCCATTTGGATGATCACCGAAAGAGAAAAATCTCAGCAAAATGTTGCATATAGTGCTTACAATCCTGCTTAATCACTTTGAATCTGCAATTAAAAATCCAAAACAAAAATAAAAACTCCAAATCCAGAGAGAAAAATCATAGCAAATGATATTTATGCTCAATTTAGGATTTAGCATCTATTTCACTTGGAATGACTAGTTGCTTTTCCTTAGTGAGACACCTGTCTTCATAACATACTGCTGCCTACAAAATTTTAAAGAAAATCTAGCCAATCAGCTTCATGAAATGGATTATTTGATGACCGTTTTTTGCACATTCACACATTTACTGGCTCGCTTGCTATAAATGAGCCAAGGTTGCAAGGGTGTTGAAGGAAGCATTACTTTTTCATCTCAAGTGTGATTAGACCGTCCAGTTTTTAAAAACTGAGTTGATCTTAAATAAAGATTTGTTTAAAAAGTTAAAACACCTGTAGCTCCATTCATATAAACCAGTCTCTTTTTTCTGTGTCTACTTGATGCAAGTTCCACCATATCTGTTCGGATATTAACTTCCACTGTGCCTTTTCCTGCCTGAAAGGAAAGGTAGACACACATCCCATCAGAAATATACTTACAACCAACTGAGAATCAATATTATAACTAAATAGCCAAATTACCATTAGGATATCTAGGTTCTATAATTTTTACTAAAGGGAGTGCTATTGAAACTTTAACATGAATTCCTGTAAGTAGGACTTAATAAACCTAAGAATAAATAAATAATTGTATTTGTTGAACACTTAAATAAAGCAAGACAGAATCAGTTTAAATATCCTAAACACTGTAACTGTTAAGCTAATTTGATTATTAAAATTTCCTAACTAGCTATTAAGCTTCTTTTGTTTAGTCAGAGTTAAGTTCATTATTTTATTAGCATCACTGAGCTTTTCTTACATTACTGGGGTTTAGAGAATTCTTTGGGCTTGTTGCTCTCTCATTTGGTGCTCTGGAGCTTACTTTTTTCTCCTTCTGGAATCAGCTTCCACACTCCAGCTGCACTACAGTATTTTGTTTTGAACAGGATTTAATTCAGTTTGGTATGACTTGAGAGTTATTTAATAGTCTTTCAGGGAGAGCAAGGGACGCCTGGGTGACTCAGTTGGCTGAAGGTCTGACTCTTGGTTTCAGATCAGGTCATGATCTCAGGGTTGTGGGGCTGAGCCCCAAGTTGAGCTTGCTCTCCTCACTCAGCAGGGAGTCTGCTTGAGACTCTCTCTTCCCCTCCCTCTGAACCCCATGCCCCCCACCCCGGCTCTCTCACTCACTCTCTCTCTTTCCCTCAAATAAATAAATAAAAATATTTTAAAATAAAAAGTCTTTCAGGAAAACTTGACATTAAGGTGAGGAAAAAAAAAAAAAAAGCTTGCTTTCTGGCAGGAGTGACCCTAGGAAGAATTTCCATTAGGAATTAAAACACACTTTTTGTTTTTGGTGCTTTTAAAAAAGTTAAGTTTAAAATTCAGTTTCCTTTCACTAGCCATATTTCAAGTGTTCAAAAGCCAAAGGCCCAAAAGTAGCTGCGTGGTTACTTTATTGGACAATACAGATAGAGAACATTACCATCATTACAGAAAGTTCTATTGGACAGCAATGTTTTATAGATCATGTGTATTTCTTTCTATGTTTTTTTCCCCTGTTTTTGATTTTTATAATGGTTGTAAGTTACTTTAAACAATAAAATTATTTATGCCATGGGGTGGTGTATTTTGCTTTCAAAATAAATTTAGACTGAAGGAAATCCATATCATGATGTACTTCATCTAAAAAAAAAAAGCATCATAAATAGTCTTCTATACTAATGTTATCTAACTTTGTCTTTTCTAACAAAGAGTTTGTCTGAAATTTCTTCATCTTAACAACATAAAATACTGATCGTTCAGTTATTCGCCAAGTCATTTACTTTGGAGTCTCACTGAGAATACCTATTCAACCCAAAGTGGAAAAGAAAGTTACTTATTTGGCAATTAATCTATGGTTGTATTACTTTTATATTTATGAGCACTGAGGAATGGTTTGTGGGGGAGGGGAAATGGTGATTGAGCCATGTCTGATGTGCTTGAGGAGGTCCGTCAAACATCACATGCTCATATCAGAGGCGGCACTATTGGAGGCCCACCGACAAGACTGTGGGTTATTTACCCATCTCTATTTTGGCCTCCATAGATCTGACCTGCTTAGGGACTTTACTTTTCAAGAATTAATTTCTTTCCTTGAAAATTCGAAAGATATTTAAGAACATGAATTTTTGTTCTCTTAAAATGTCAGATCTGACAATATTGAATTTAAATTTTTACAAGGAAACTCAGTGGAATTAGCAGCCTCCTCCTTCAGAAAAGGCATGTACTTTTGTGCTTTCAACGGTATTGTTAACACCCACCACTCCCCACTGTCTCCCACAGCTTAGCTGGTGTATGCATTTATGTCATTGGCATGTCTGGTAGGCATCTGAATTGGAGTCCACATCCTATTTGAGGAACAGTGGACATCTATTCTTCTAAGCTGCTGAACTGCCTGAGGAGCTTAATGATTTGACACCAGAGAAATCAGGCAGCACCAATCCTGGCCTATTTCAATTTGTATTAATCTGCATTTCACTATTGCTTCCACAAACTTATATCAGCATCTCAATAGGGTTTATTGGCACTCATCAGAGTGGTTCCTGTTCCCATAGCACAGAGCATATGCACATCAAAAGGTATCAGTTAGACCTTAATGCACAAAAATATCATGACTTAACTGCCAAAACTATCCTTGATAATAAGACAAGCGATAAAGCAACTTTAACTTCAATAGATCAGTGTTTCATTCGGTTCTGTACTTTACTGGAAGAGAGTTAAAGAGATCATTTAATCTTCTCAGAGTTGCTGAGAAGATGTTTGTGGAACTATGTGTTTCCTAAAAGCGCACATGTCTGTATGGGAATAATTATGATAAATATTTGTATAAGAGTCCTAGGCAGCTTTTGAAAGCCAGTTGTAATGGAGGCAAAAATGTTCATAGAATCAATGTCAGTCAAGTCAGTTCAGCTCTCCAAAGCAATTAATCTGATTGCTTGTCTGTTTTCTTGCATGTTTTTGCGGTTGTTATTTCAAGGCATTCCTAGTCTTCCAAAATTTCAACTCCTTGGTACAGAGTTCACTCTTCACAGCAAATATATTAGGAAGTGCTGAATCTGTTGCATAAAACACATGTATGAACAAGGAATATTTCCCCAAGGTAAGTATATCTGCCAACATATTTTAAGTACAACTATGTAGAACATCCTGGATATTATTTGCAGTTCTGTTTAGTTTTGTTTCTTGGTAATTGAAAAGCCCAAATGGCTTCCTTTTATACAGAAATATGCTCCTGTGGCATAACTCTACATTAACCAGATGATCAATTTCAGATTACACAGTGTAAAGATCCTTACATACACAGTATTACTAGGATGTGAGCAAGCCCAGATAAGACTGAAAATCTAATCCTTTACAGGGGATGCCATAACTAATATTTTTGAAGAGGGTACTTTTGTCTTTTCTTTTTTCTTTTTCTCTGTTGACCATCCTCACTTCAGAAATGAAGAGACTGAGGCACAGAGGGAAAGTATTTAGTGCAAAACCTCAACACAGGATAGTTAGGAAAGACTGTGGTTTCCAATTTCTGGCTTTCCTTTTTTTAACATGGCATGCTCTGCTGCCCCCTCTAAAAATGAGCAAGGGAAAGAAAGACTGGTCGTAAATTTCTCTAAGGAATGGCTCTAAATAGAGCTTCTCGGGAGGAATCTCGAGGAAACAGACTCTGCAGCGTTGTGGACTGACGCAACCGTCCTGTTCTGCTCTGATCCGCTACCTCAGCTCATTGGGCTCAAGGCATTAGCAGAGGGCTTCTCCAAAAGAAGAATTCCAGAGGCCCGCACTCAGTGGCACAAGTGGCTTTGGTCATGATCGAAGAGCAAAGGATGTGGAAATCAACTAACTGGAGAAAGAGACTGTGATTCGTTTGTCACCCATTGTGTTCTCTTCCTATAGAGCTTTTGCCGGGAGCCGGAGCACACTGCCCCCAGATTGCCCGCGGGCTTTTGAATCTGAACCCGCAATACCTAACTTGTAAAACTGTCAGCAGACACCTGTGAAAGGAATTGCCCTCGGTGGGCAAAAGCACGTGAACTCGCTTTACCTTCTCGCGGGAGCACAGCGTCCGCCCAGTTAGAGGAGCACCAGCGCCCCGCGCTCCAGCCCCGGGCGAGGGTACCCAGGGTTTGTCCTTGGCACAACTGTGTGGCGTTTTTCTGTGGTTCTGCGCGGGTCCAGCTCCCCACCTCTGCTCCTGTGAGCAAATAAACAAACAAAAGAAGAAACAACTCCTGGTCGAAGTTGTGGGATTTTCTCAGCCCTTCCAAGGTGGAGAGCTTCTACCTCGGCATCGGCCCCCTGCAAGCCCGAGGTCTCCTCTTGCTCGCTGCACCAGGGACCGCTGCACCCTCGTCCGAGGCTGGGTGGGCGCCCCACAGTCGCTTTCGCCTTCGACTTTTCCCTGGCCAGTTTGGTGAACCCCGACTCCAGGAGCTTCTTACCGCGAAACTGAGGAGCGGAGAGCAAAGGGAGGGGTTTGTGGAAGGGAAAGGAGGTTGGGGTGCTGCACACGCCCAGAGTATCTCACTTGGGGTCACCTGGGAAGTGGGCTGAAAAGTAGAAGTTTGCAGGTGTTAGTAGGGTGGGGATCCGCGAGGGGGCGCCGCGCTGAGTAGGGTCCCGCCGCGCGGGCTTCCAAACCCGGAGGCAGAGGCTACACTGTGGACACTGTCCCCCTCTTTCGCCACGGAAACTTCCGTCCAGCCCTTGGCGCTGCGGAACTGTCGCCCCCCTCCTTCTGCACCTGTTTCTCTTCCTTCCAGGGAAGAGTTGCCGCACCCTCCACCCCCGTGCCTCCGCCCCCCACCGGCCTGGCATCCTCACTCGCTCACCCTGCTGCCGTGCGCGGCGCAGTGCGGTGCCCCAGCGCGCCTGGCCGCAGAGGTCCGCGGCAGAGCTGAGCAGCGCCAGCTCCCGGCGGCTCGGGTGCCTAGCGGACGCCGCGCTGCCGCCCCTCTCCGCGTGTCTCCCCGCGGCGCTGACGGTCCTGCACCGTCGGGAAGGACGCAGCGCAACTGGACTTGCCCCTGGGGACCTTCCAGTGGCCTCTTCGGATCCCAGGGCTGGTTAATCATCGCACGGACCGGCTGTGCACGTCTGGCTTCCACGTCTCAGCAGAAACGCCCTCGCCGGGGAAGTAAGTGTAAGTTCTAACTCTGATTCACATTCTGGGAAGAATACCCACAAAAGAGCTCTAGTCCTATGAAGAAGGTATGGGGGAGGTCCTCATTAGTGTGCGGACTCCCCCCACCCCACTCTCCTTTAGCCTGAAGGTAGGGGTTGGGGTGGTACCATCACCATTTTCTACTTTAGCTAGAATTTTCCTTTTCTGCTGAAGGTTTTTACTCTTTTTTTGACCTATTTAGAGAGAGGTCATCATCTTTCCAGAGCAGCAAGTTGTTACGGTTTCTGTTCCCCACCCCTTTTTAATCAAACACCTGTCTAAAGCAGAAGGTCATATTGGATTCGCTAAAGCTGTTCAAGAATAAGTACATTTATTTAAGCATTCATTGGTTTTGCACCAGAAGGGCTCACCCACTGGTAGGAGCATATGGTGCACGAGGAGGAGGCAAAAGTAAAAGCTTTAAGACGTTTTGTAGTGGGGCACATCATTTAAAGTCAGTGACATGAAATAGACAATGCTGTTGGCAAGCAAAGGCCAGAAGTTCAAACACAAAGAAAGTGATCCATTACCAGACCTTTAGGTGAATAGTTTCAACTTTCTGCTTATGAAGCAAAGAATCATGTCTTGTATGTAACATTCTTGGAGTCCACTCCCCTCTCTCTAGGACTAACAAGTATGGGCTGTAAGGCAGGATTCCTGGGAACTTTTTGCCTGAGAAACACTCCTGGAAGGTTTTGTGATTGACAAGATGTTAAGTTTTATTAAGCCACCTGTGGTAATAAGAGTACTGATGCAAAAAGCCCCGCAAATTAAAAAAAAAAAAAAAAGAAAAGAAAAGAAAAGAAAGAAAATTTAAAAAAGCCTTAACTCATTTTCCTATCCTATAAAGAAATATTTCTTCAACAGATACTGAAGATTCAGTTATTCAAGAAAACTCTACCATTCACAGTTCTAAAATGATTTGACCCAAGTGAATGCTTTCCATTGCCTTGTTTCAAATAAAGTGTTTTTACCCTCATCGACTCATCTTTTAATTGTTGTGCTTTTGAGTTTTGAATCAGTGAGCTCCCTCTATGGACTCCGTTTTCCTCTTCCACTTTTCTGGAAGCCCAACCCTAAAATGATACATTTGTGGGAGTGCTCTGATCTGGCTGAAAGCCAGATGTGTGCTTGAAAACAGTGATTAGTGCCCATATGCAAATTGCCTGTAGATCAATAACCATTTCTGTAGAGAAGCTTTAAGTAAAGGGCTCTGAAATAAAGAAAATGGAACTGAAAAGAAAAACCAAAATAAGTCAATAAACTAATATTCTTCTCTCTCAGGCTTACTCTCAATTTAGCTCATGGCAAACCTCAAACTCAGACCTCATGGAGTCTTGCTATTCCTGTTAATGAGTTGTCAGGATTGACTAATTGTGCTCTGTAAAGTCTCCTTTAGGTTCAGGGAAGTGGTGCAGCCTACCAAATACAAACTTGAAGATTTAGATAATGAGTTTCACTTTTTTCCCCCTAATTTCTAGAGAATGGAGGCAAATACAAAAGAGGGTCTAGGAACACATTATTTGAAATTTATGCAGACAGAACTAGAACATGTCAATGAAGCAAATATATATGAGTATATAGAAATCTCTCTCTCCCTCTCTCTCTGCAGTAAGACTCCAAAAGGGTGTGTGTGTGTGTGTGTGTGTGTGTGAGAGAGAGAGAGAGAGAGAGAGAGAGAGAGGCCCCTGAGATAGGAAGTTTCCTTATGGTGTATGCTGACTGGAACTTTTAATGCTCTAATCAGAGATTGATTTAAGTGGGACCTTGGAACAAGTCTTGCAGGGGTGGTTACCTGAGTGAGAGCCAGAAAATCAGCACGAGAATGTCATATCAAAGCAAAGGGATTCCGTATAAGCAATTATCTTAAGGAAAGGAAAAACATTATTACTTTGAATTTTGTTGACTTCAAGTATTTGGTAAAATTATGCTTTCCTTTACCTTCACGTTTGTTTTACCAAATTATTGAATACCATCAATGTGTTAGGTAGTGTGCTAAGGATTAAACAATGGATGGAAAAGATCCATTTTGTGTCCTGAAAGAGATGGCTAGGTGAGGAAATAATTGCATTATGGCTTATGCTTCTTGCAGTATTAGAAGTGGACACAGATTTCTGGGGTAACTGAGAGGCTTCCCAGTTCAGAATGGAGAAAGTAGAGAGGCATGAGAAAAGCTATGCATTGCTGGAATTGGAAACAGTTTAGTATGAGTAAAGCATAACATATGCATTTTATATGTCAGGAGGGATGAAGCCAGAAGATAGGCAGGAATTCATTCAAGAAAAGTGCTGAATGTCATATAATGGAGTTAGGATTATCTTTTATAGGCCAGTGGTATCAACGTACACGTCAAGAACCATTAGTGGGAGAGCAAATTAATGACATCATATATGCATGGTAACAGCAGATTATGCAAAACAGAACCTGTTCGAGAATGTGAGGGAGGGGAAATTAAATGCAGATAATTGATTCCACAAGTGATAAGCCGAACAGAGGCTATTGAGGCCACTCAAGGATTAGCACGAGCAAAGAGTCATTATTATCCCCAGCCAGAGGGACGCAGAGAGTAGGTGGTGTGACCAAAGCCCAGGGACCAGGGCCATCCACGGGACATAGAATCACTATGGACTAATCCTTTGGGAACCAGAGGCACAGAGGGGCTACTGAAGCACTGCCCAGAGGAGAGAGGGACAGAGAAGAAGACAGGGGCTTCTCCCTTCTTCTGTCCTCTAAATATCTGCCAGTGCCTCCTGTGATCATACTCAGCCAGCATCCCAGTGACGTGGGAGCCTGAAAATACAGTCTGCAAGAGTTAACCCTCCAGAGGAAGGGTAAGGAGTGGAGGCTGGGGGCCCACCCAGGTATTGTCTGTGGGCTGAATAAATATGACTCACCTGCCAAAGTAGGTAGATGTCATTATGATTAGTAAAAAACCAAATTTATTTGAAAGAAGTTCCGAATTAATTGTAGCAGCCTTTTTGTCATTATGACTACATTAAAAACTTACTATGATGTTGGGCTCTGGATGTTTTTATAAGCTTGAAAAGAGAATTTCACATTAGTAACCAATATGTTATTTTGTTTTAAGCAATCTGGAGACATGGGGGAAATGATATGATCACATTTGAATTTCAGAACAACACTTTTCATGTCAGAGTAGGCTCTTTCTTGTCAAAGGTAAGAGCCTGAGAGTGGAGATGCTGTCCTCTTGTCATTCCCCCCAGCACAAATCCTGGTTCCTGACATAAGTTTTCTTTTTCTTTTCTTTTCTTTTCTTTTCCTTTTTTTTTTTTTAAGGATTTTATTTATTTGACATAGAGAGATCACAAGTAGGCAGAGAGGCAAGCAGAGAGAGAGAGAGAGAGAGAGAGAGAGGAGGAAGCAGGCTGCCTGACGAGCAGAGAGCCCAATGTGGGACTCCATCCCAGGACCCTGAGATCATGACCTGAGCTGAAGGCAGAGGCTTAACCCACTGAGCCACCCAGGTGCCCCCTGACATAGGTTTTCAAATGCTAGCTGAATGGATGTTAGAGTAAGTGCAAGCATCACAAGGGTGGGTCCAGGCCTGGCATTTTGCAGATGCACAATTATTATTGTTAAGAATGAATGAATGAGTGAATGAATGAAAGTAGGAGAAGAGGAAGTGAGATAAGTCAGAAGAGTATTAGAGTAACAGTGGTAAGAACCTGAGAAGTACAAAGTCAATGTGGTAGAAATGATGAGTATTGAGAGAGATATACCAGATCAGTCTGAGGGCCCTCTTATATGTGGGGGCTAAAGGAGTTGACAAAGCCTAGAATAGTTGTCTGCTTTTTAACTGTACCTGGTGTAATCCATGGGGATAGCATTGACTGAAGTAGGGCAAGCAGAAGGAAAAGCTTTGGGTGGGGTGCGACTGGGGAAGAGAAGTGTGAAAACTTTGGTATTTAGAGGTTAGAGAGAGATTATACTTAAGATTTAGACAAATTTTCTCTGTAGATCCTGGGTGGGATTCTACTGTATGTCAGTAGGAAGTTGATTCCAAATCATCAAAAACTGCAACTATTGAAAAAAATGCAACTATTTTATACAGTCTACCTATTTTTAACACTAATCCAAACACTTGAAGTCATGGTTATGGAGTGGAATCTGCTCAGTTTATCTTAAATACGTTATACTCCCGAAGTCCAGGCACCATGCAAAGTGTTTCAATAGTCTTCTCTTTCTGTGTAATTTGTTGCTATATTTATATATTTAAAGCAGTCAAGATATTGAAGGCCATTTTCCTTGTCAGAAATTTGATGAATTTGATGAATTTGTCAGAGTTATAAAATTAATTGATAAGGTTTCTAACATTCATCCCACTTAAAATAGGTTGAATCCATTTGATAGCATTCGTGAAATTATGTCTATACTAGAGGTATTACATTTTACCACTGGTAATACATGTTTCAGGGAACTGGTTTAACACATCAGTATTTGTGAATAGACTTATTATTGGGCCTGCTTTCTTAAAATGGTATACTCTGTGAAATTTTAGGGATCAGGGGATAGGCATTTTGAGCCTCAGCAAAATAAAGCCAGTCCATTTGTGATGCGTATTTTCCTTGTTCCATATATCTTCTACATATTTTTTTTTTTTTAGTTGTAGATTCGTTTTCTGGTAGCTGAAAATGGGCCCTGTAGGTGCAGAAGCTGATGAGAACCAGACAGTGGAAGAAATGAAGGTAGAGAAATATCATCCAAGGCAAACCACTCCCAGAGGTGAGCTGGCCCACGACCCTGAGCCAGAGCTGATAGACAGCACCATGCTGATTGAGGTACGGATTATCCTCATATTAGCCTACTGCTCCATCATCTTGCTTGGGGTCATTGGAAACTCTCTGGTGATTCATGTGGTGATCAAATTCAAGAGCATGCGCACTGTAACCAACTTTTTCATTGCCAATCTGGCGGTGGCAGATCTTCTGGTAAACACCTTGTGCTTGCCATTCACTCTGACCTACACCTTAATGGGGGAGTGGAAAATGGGTCTCGTCTTATGCCACCTGGTACCCTATGCCCAGGGCCTGGCAGTACAAGTGTCCACCATCACCTTGACAGTAATTGCCCTGGACCGACACCGTTGCATTGTCTACCACCTGGAGAGCAAGATCTCCAAGAGAATTAGCTTCCTGATTATCGGCCTGGCCTGGGGCATCAGCGCCCTGCTGGCCAGCCCCCTGGCCATCTTCCGTGAGTATTCACTGATTGAAATTATTCCCGACTTTGAGATCATGGTCTGTACAGAGAAGTGGCCCGGCGAGGAGAAGAACATCTATGGCACGGTCTACAGTCTTTCTTCCTTGTTAATCCTGTATCTTTTGCCTCTGGGCATCATCTCCTTCTCCTACACTCGTATCTGGAGTAAACTTAAGAACCACGTGAGCCCTGGAGCTGCCAATGACCACTACCACCAGCGAAGGCAGAAAACCACCAAGATGCTGGTGTGTGTGGTCGTGGTGTTTGCGGTCAGCTGGTTGCCTCTCCACGCGTTCCAGCTTGCTGTGGACATTGACAACCAAGTCCTCGACCTGAAGGAGTACAAGCTCATCTTCACCGTGTTCCACATCATTGCCATGTGCTCCACCTTTGCCAACCCCCTCCTCTATGGCTGGATGAACAGCAACTATAGAAAGGCTTTCCTCGCAGCCTTCCGCTGTGAGCAGAGGCTGGATGCCATCCACTCTGAGGTGTCCGTGACATGCAAGACTAAAAAGAATCTGGAAGTGAAAAAGAACATTGGCCCCCATGACTCTTTCACGGAGGCTACCAACGTTTAAGGAAGCTCTGATGTGAAAATCTGTAGATGAGTTCTGCCCAGAGCTATAAATCTGGTTGAGGAGGGCTCTCGGGTGCATCCTGATTTCCCACTCTAAGGAAGAAAAGGAGAATCAGAATTTCTGATGGTGCAGTGGAATTTATGGAAATCTGGTTGGCAGTGCCTGGGTAAAGATACTGATATTCAAAGATACAAGACACGGTTTGCCTAAATTGTTTGGATGGTAGGTCAAAGTCTGGGTAAAAGCAGAGGCAAACGCTTTTGACTGTTTCCCTGAATGAAGGAAACCTGAATGAGGTTGGGATTATTAGCATTGGGATTATTGGGATTATTAGCATTGCTAAAAAGTTGTGGCTGAATAATTTGTCTTTCAAATCATATTAGGGTGTTGACGGGGTTGGGGGGTGATGCGCTGTTCACTGTCCCCTCATCTGATGGAAAGACCACCCAAAACCACTTTCCCTAGGTTGCTGCAGGCTCTTCTTTATTGTATTTTTTTTTTTTTTTTAAGAATTATTCTTCCTACGCACTAATCCTTCAGGGAGCATTGAATTACAGTCATTCAACTATTTGAACGACTTCCAGGAAATAAGCTGAAATTTGCTATGTAATTAGTATTTGGGCCAGTGATAGGGGAACTCTTTAACACTCAGTTAGCCTGTTGTTCTTAAGACCAAATGTACATTTAGTGAAAACTTTCTTCAATTAGGAAGGGAAGGATGAACTTCTCAGAATTATAGAAATGTAAACCATCATTCAACTTCTCATTTCAAGTTGTGCTGCTTTATATAGATGCTATTTACATAACAGATAAGCATACAACACAAAACTTTTAATCACTTCTAATTGTTATATCTTTTTGAACATCTATTATTTCTATGTTGGAACTGAGTTTGTCTCCACTAAAAATTAATTCAGATTAAGAAATAATTTTTGTGGTGTTTTGCAACATTTTATGGTTATTTGTAAATAGTTTTAGCACAGATACATAGCTCTAATGTGTTTACAGAATACTGCAGTGTTATTTTTGAAATTCATCTTCCATGGACCCATTCAGAATTAATAAAACAATATAATTTCATCAAAATGGAACCACCTAGTAAGAAATATTAAAAGCATTGCAAACATACTATTTGGACCAATTTAAACAAAAATTATCTTCCTCTCAAGATACCTAGCTTTGTATTTTGGATAACTTATGAATATATACATAATAAAATTTTACCTATAAATAATGGAGTGTAGATGTTAGAGTATATTTACTGAATAATTTTGTGAACACAATTTTTATTTCAATAGCACCTGCCAAAGATGCTTAAAACCCTAGTATGTTTATGAAAGCTCACTGAGCTGTTAAAATATTTGTACTTCTTTGGATGCTGTTAAAGAAATTTTATTGTAATCACATTTTGTCAGTATGACTGAATTTGTGAATAGATTTCTTAAATTTTAAAAAGCTTCAATATGAATATTATGTTTAGTTACACACATTAAGTTTATAAACTGGAGAGTTTTATTTTATGGATATATTTAAAATTTATACCATGGCTCTTGTTGAATTATTTCCAGTGAAGAAGTAAAGCTTTTGATGTGGACTTGACATGGACTTCAGTGGAATACTGAAAAGAATGAAAACAGTGAAAGACTAAGAAATAAACCAAAAATAATATGTATGTAATATATCATGCAGTGAACAAATTGATTTTTCTGTTGGACTTGATGTAACTATCCAAAAAGAAGCTCTTTGTCCTGTAAACAGCAGTTTCTTTGCTTAGGATGTTAATAGATAATTGTGATTAAAAGGGTTTTCTTTTCCTCTTGGAGAATTCTTACCCTGTAGGAAATGTGTATGTTACTGTATCACAGTTGTAGTAGTATATTATTAGAATCCAATTAATGATCCAATTAACATATGTGATCTAATTAGTTCTGTTAACTCATTAACAAAATAACCTTTTATGTAGTGATTTTATCTGTTCAAATAAAAAAATGCAGGAAATTAGAGAAAAATTGTGATATTTTATCTCAGACTTTCTGTCCAAGGTGAAATAGTAAGGTTTAACATAATTTAAAAAAAGTAATAATGATGATGATGACTCCTAGACAGTTTAGCTCTCTTTCCTTTCTGCACATGAATGTGAGTCAGTGTACTCATTCCTGTGGCTGCAACTACAATCCGTATTTTGACAGTGTTTGAATCTTTAAGACCAGAACTTTTTTCTACACTTCAAACCTATTTCCATCAGCTGACCTGACACGTCTGCATGGTCAGCAGATTAAATCCAACATGTCTAAAACAGAACCTGCCATTTTGATCCACCCCTGCTTCACCTCTACTTTGTTTTCCTGTATTTCTTTTCTAATCATGATGATTCTATTCATCTAGTTCCCTAAAGCCTTACACTTTGGAGTCACCCTTCACTCTTATGTCTTTTTATCACCATGTCCAACTCCCACATTTTGTTCCCATTCCTGGATGTTGCTTGAATTAGTTCATTTTTCTTCCTCTTTATGCTCCCCACCATGGTTCAGGCTGTGATTATCTTCCCAGCCCTGTACTCTCTCATCTGGTTTAATGTTGCAGCTTCCTGATTTGTCTCTCTACATCCAGTCATCTTCCTATCCAATTCACCTTTTACCCACTTGCCAGAGTGATTTTTCAAAAAACTAAAATTTTATCAAATCACTCCTCTGATGAAAACTCTTCAATGTCTCCTCATCATTCTTATGGTAAAGTCAAAATCTTTCTGTGATTTGGAAGACTCCTTAGTACCTGACTCTACTTATATGTTCTATCCCTTGCAAATTCTCTTTCTATAGTCTTTGCTGTTAGATTTTAAGCATATGAGGGAGGGGGACAGGGGTTCTTTTAATCATTGTGGTAGTGCAGGTACTTGTGGCTTCTGGCACCAATTAGTGATCAATAAATATCCATTAAGGAAACTGAGTCAATGAGTCAAGTAAATATTAAAGCCAAGATTTGGAGGTAGATCTGTAAGATTGTAAACCATAGACTTGTCCTAGTTTTGTTATGCAGGTTGTAGGAAAGTCAGGTTTTAGCCATCCAGCCTTCAAGAAAAGATATGCATTTGTTCAGGATTAAAGTTTTTACTGAAGGCCTTAAGTATAGACACTTGCATAACTGGAAAGGGCTCTATACATATATTCCATTTTGGGTTCACTCAAAATTTTCTAGACCCTTGCACAAGGGAAACATGGAAAGGCTTGTACACTCTATTAGTCATGATTCAGATAACTAAAAAGAAGCCATGCTAGGTATGTCCAGCAAAAATTCATTTAATACAGGAAATTAAAATCTTGCAAAATCACTTAAAGAACTGGAGAAGTGAAGGTAAGGGAAAGCTGCCATTGGCATTGACGAAACCAGGAAATACAAGATTACATGAAACCTCTATGAATGCCTACAACAGAGAGTGGACGATGCACAGGAAAGAGTACAGGTTTATCTATTAAAATCTCATTGTCTTTTAACGTCTATTGATAGATTAATGGACACACACACAAATGCACACAGTGGAATATTACTCAGCCATAACAAATAATGAGGTTTTGCCATATGTGATAACATGGACGGACCCAATATGGATGGGTATGATGCCTAGTGAAATAAGTTCAGACAGAGGAAGACGAATACCATATTATTTTACTTGTAAAGGGAATCTAAGAAATAAAACAGAAAAAGCAGGAGCAAGCTCATAAATACAGAGAACAAACTGATGGTTGCCAGAGTGGAGGATGGTGGGACATGGGCAAAAATGGGTGAAGGGGAATGGGAGGTACAGGCTTCCAGTTATGGAATGAATAAGTCAAGGAGATAAAAAGTAGAGTTCAGGGAATATAGTCAATGGTTTTGTAATCACTTTGTATGGTGGCAAATAGTAACTACACTTGTGGTGAACACAGCAGAACCTATGGACTTGTCCAAACACTGTATTGTACATCCGAAACTAATATATGTGTCAACTAGATTTCGACCGAAAAAATCTTATTGCCTCCTGCTAAGCCCATAATGGGCTCCTGCCCACTTCCCCTGCCATAGACTAAACAATGCCTTTTGCTTCTCTTTTGCTTTTAAAAATTCATGTGAATATCTCCCATCTGTGGACTATAACTCTAGTCTTGCTGGCAGGGATTTGGGGAAATGCAAACCACTCTCAGTTCTTAGGTTTCTATCCCCTAAGATACAGGGAGAACATGTAAGGGAGAATATGTTCTCTAATTGCTTTCAGACAATTTGACAATCTTGAGATTTGCCCAAATGGTGTAATTTCTGGTTTCAGCCCGATCCTCTCCTTCTGAGTGCTTTTTTGGAGTTTTCAGTTTACAATGATGCAGGTTCACTTATCCTTTTTTTTTTTTTTTTTTTTTTTAATTTCCCTTTTCTGGTTTCAAGGCCAGTGTGTTCAAGATACTCTTTAAAACTGGCCCATTAGGACAGAGGGACTGAGGAATAAATCATAAGGGAAGAATTTCTTTCCCCATCATAGGTTGATTGGAATGGAGGAAGAAGTAATTATATCAAGACTTAATGATCAAGGGGTACCTGGGTGGCTCAGTCAGTAAAGCGTCTACCTTCGGTGTAGGTCATGATCCCAGAATCCTGGGATCAAGTCCCACATCAGGCTTCCTGCTGAGAAAAGTCTGCTTCTCCCTCTCCCTCTGCTTCCCCCCACTGTTGCTCACCTCTCACTCTCTCTCTCAAATAAATTAAATCTTTTATAAAAGGACATAATGATCTAAAAATCACAGAATATAAATTCTGGATTAACATCCTAGGATGAGCAAAGGAAATGATACCTCAGGATGAATATAGTCTATAGTTTTCAAGTTGATAAGGGATAAAATATGAATGTATAAAGATTGATTTGTGAGGATTTATAAAAGACACTTGTTAGATCATTGACCTTTTTTCCACAGTGGTACATTAGTCCGATGTCCACAGACTTCACAGGTTTTCCTAGATATGGGTGAGGTTATAGGGAAGATGGACTGTGGGTTAGATAGTTCACAAGTTATTTGTAACCTCAACTCTTTCTTGTTAGTCCATGAATATGTCACTGAATCGAAGTAAATGAAAATGACTAACTCTAAATCTACTCTCCTTTGTAAATCATTGCCAAGTTTTACCACTTTAACAAATTACTTGCCAAAAAGCACACAGCCGATCATGATAGGCACATGGTATCGCATTAAAGTTAAAAAATGCTGCATTATCTTCACACAAAAAAAGAAAGGAAAAAATAACAAGTGAATATTTTTTGTCATTATATTCAAAGACAGCATGAAACAGATGATTAAAGTCATGAGTATTATACTTAAACAACAACAACAACAACAGGTCCCAACAGCAATTTTTTTAGTGGATATAATTAGAGAGTATGGATGGTATTTTGGAACTGTCAATATTATGATGTGGTGCTACTTTTATGCAAAACACCGTTGAGCATATACTTCGAGCAGTTTTGCGACTCATGCTACTCATTTGTACCGATACATATTCACCATGCCTTAAAAAGTACAGTTCGCCCACAGCACCTTCTTAAAGATAGTTGCATGACTGTGCAATTATGTCACCCTTGCAGAGAACTCATGGTATTAAACAAATGAACATCATTTCTTTTTCTTTTTCTTTTTTAAGATTTTATTTATTTGACAGAGAGAGAGACAGCACAAGCAGGGGGAGCAGGAGAGGGAGAAACAGGCTTCCTGCTGAACAGGGAGTCCGAGTGGGGCTCCATCCCAGGACCCTGGTACCATGACCTGAGCCAAAGGCAGATGCTGAGCCACCCAGGCACCCCTTAAGAGCATTTCTTAAACAGGTTGTTTTAGTCCCAAGCCTGTGTCCTTCCCACAGTTTGTTTCTCCTATCATTTTCCTCCCCAGTTCTCTTTTCCACTGCCAGAGACTGGCTGGAAGGACACACGATGCACGTGGGTTTCAAGGAGCAGATAATATATTCCATAATGCATGAGAGGCCCACAGGTGAATCTATAGCAGCCAAGGCTTAGAGCTGAGGTGAGGAAGCTGAAGTGAGACAACAGCCAAGTCTAAGGGAGCAGTGTCTTAAAGGGATCATGGAACCAAGTGACAGCATCTGGGTGGGGACTGGGTCAAATCAGGAACCAGGAATGCTGAAATGTGAGGCAAGGAGGAGCAAAGTAGCGGCTGCACCACTGGTTCTTTAATGCTGAACGACAATTCTGGAGCAAGATGGAAAATCTTAGATAGGCATCTCCTTACATGGATTTTATAAACTTAGGAGACCAACACTAACTCTTTAATTAAAATCACCTGCAAGCTCTCATAACTCTCTAAAAGGAAACATTTTAATTTAATTATTGATTGTTTTAATAGCTGGGAGTTCATTCAGTAAATCATTACCTAAAGTGTATTAAAATAGTAATTTCTTGTGCTGATTGTTTCCTAATTTTTACCAGCTAGGGTTGAGGTAGATGTATGTTTGGGAGTGCTCTACCAAACGTTTGTTGTTGTTGTCATTTTTGTTTTTATTCCATGTGGGGAGAGGGAGACATGGAGGGGAAACTAAGCATGGAGGGGAAAGGGCAGCAACATTCTAAAGAAATGGGGCAGAAGTCCCCCAGTATTCTCGCTGGTCTGCATTCCGTCGATCGCATGGGTACCGCCAACTCACTGGAAGATTCCCTGAATTTCTGTAGTCTTGCTGAAACCTCAATCAGCCCCAGAACTCAGAACCAATCCCCTTCTATTTTATATTTTAATTAAAATAAAATTTACAGTTACATGCACAGATTTATATATAATTCTATGAGTTTTCACAAGGGTATACACATATGTGATTATTTACCTCAGTCAAGAGGTAGACTTTTCATCAACTTCATGTCCTCTTCCAGTCAATCTCCACCCCACCCTCATAGCAACTATTATGCTGATTTTTGTTGCCGTCGATTAATTTTGTCTCTCCTTCAACTTTGTACACTTGGAGCCACAGAATATGTATTGTTTTGTATCTGCCATCCTTTGCATAAAACAGTGATTTGGAGATTTATCCAGGTTGGTGCATGTATCATAATTCATTCAGATCTTATTGCTGGGTCACATTCATTTGTGTGAGTACAGCACAATTTATTTATCCATTCTCTTGATCTATGTTTGGATTATTTCAAGTTTTTGGCTTTTATGATTAAACTTGCTGTAAATATTCTTTCCTAAGTCCTTTTGTAGAGATATTTTTTATGTTGCTTAAGAAAGTAGAAAAGTAGTTGAATTACTAGGTCATAAAATAGATATATAGTGAACTTTATGAGAAAGAGCCAATGCATTTCCCAAATGGTTACTCTCCCACTTAAGATGTCCAAGAGATACAAGTTGTTTCACACTTTGTACCATTTGGTTACAAATGTTACTGTTTTTAATTTTTTCCATTGCAGTAGAAATCCTATCGTGGTTTTGATTAGCATTTCTCTGTTGACTAATGATGTTAATCACTTCTTATACATATTCATCATTCATATATCTTCTTTATAGAAGTGTCTGTTTACATCAATTGTCATTATGTAAAATTGGATTTAATAGTCTTTGCTGCTGTTGTTTTTTATTGAACTGTAGTGGGTCTTTCTAAATTGTGTGTGTGTGTGGGGGGGTGTCTATATTATATTTAATGAAAAACCAACCTTACATTCCTGGTATAACTCTCACATGAGTTTGATGTATTATTTTTTTAATGTATTCTTCAAACCACTTTGCTAATACTGGGTTGAAGATTTTTACATCTATGTTCATAAGGAATGTTAGTCCATATAACCATTTTCTTGTGAACTCTGTCAAGGCTGCATATCAGCATTAAGGTCTTAAGTATTAAGGCCTAATAAAACATTTTGGTTAGTGTTTCCTTCTCTTCTATTTTATGAAGGAGTTCATATTACTTCTTTCTTAACTCTTTGATAGAATTCACCAATGGAGTCATTTAGTCTTAGAGTTCTCATTGTGAGAAGATTTTCCTTTCTTTAAATTTCAAATTCTGTCTGTAGTAAATACTGGACTATACTTTTATTTTCTCTTTGATTGTTTTTAGTATATATCTTTCAAGGAATTTATTCCTTTCATCTAAGCTGTTGAATTTTCTTACATTGAACTGACTGTAGTATTCCCTTAACCTTTTAATTTCTATTAGCTATATATTGATATCTTTTCTTTAATTCTTCATTTTGATAATTAGGTTTCTCTCTTCCTTCTCCTTGATTATTTCTGCCAAAGTTTTACTAATTTTATTAATCTTCAAAAATCTAACCTTTGGCTTTGATACTTTTTTCTATTTTTTCATGTTTTTTTTTGATACATGCCATTATTTTATTATTTCTATTTGCTTTGGCTTTAACTGGAAATTTTTGTACCTTCTCAAAACCAAAGCTTAAATTAACTATTTTGTGTCTTAATTTTAAGTAAATTTTTACATATATAAATTTACCTTTAAATCCCTTCTAGCAATATTCCTTTTCTAAATTTTGGTATTTAGTAGTTTTGCTGTTATTCCATTAAATTATTTTCTATTTTCTTTTGTGATTTCTTCTAGACCTGTGGATCTGAGGGAGTGTGTTAATTTTCAAATATTTGGAACTTTCCTAGACATATTATTACTGTTGACTTCTAATATAATACCTTAGTTATCAGAAAATATATTCTATATGATTTCAATTGTTTACCCTACATGTTAGTTAATAATCCCTGAGAGTTAGGGGAGAAAACCTTAAGATTAGAACTAGAATTTTCCCTGATTTCTGTCCTTAGAAAATCCCCAGGTTTCAGCATATAGGAAGGGAACATAGATAGAATCCAGCAGAATCTTTGAATTCAGGAAATAAAGTTTGAGGAGAAAAAGGAGGATAGAATTTGCAGGTCAGATTATAAGAAAGAAGAAAACATCACAGAAAAGACCTACAGAGACCCACAGAGGGTTTCCTTTTGAGTATATATCAAAGTATGGAGCTACCTGTATGTTAAGAAAATATCCATGATTGAAAAAAATTACCTTGAAGTACTAAAGTATAGTATCCAGAGAACACCCACTAGCTACAATGAAAAACCTTGTAATTCACTGGGCATTGTGTAGAGTACCAGAATGTTCTTGCCTCAGTAATGAGAAATCATTAACAAAATTCTTCTCTGGGTCTTCTCAAGAAATCTTAAAAGCAAAACCTGAAAGGAACAAAGTATTTCCAAATAGCTTAACTGTATTAAAAATGCAGCTCAAAAATGTTTATAGCTATACAAAATATATACAGGACTCCACAGGGCAAAACAAAGAAATTCTTTCTTCTGATCAAGATTGCCAGTTATATGGGGTGCCTGGGTGGCTCAGTGGTTTAAAGCCTTTGCCTTCAGCTCAGGTCATGATCCCAGGATCCTGGGATAGAGCCCCACATCAATCTCTCTGCTCAGCAGGGAGCCTGCTTTCCCCTCTCTCTCTGCCTGCCTTTCTGCCTACTTGTGATCTCTGTCTGTCAAATAAATAAATACAATCTTTAAAAAAAAAAAGATTACCAGGCATATAAAAAGCAAAGATATATGACCCCTAATAAGATGAAAAATAAATCAAACTAGACTGACTCAGAAACAACATATATATTAGAATCAGCAGATAAAGACATCAAAACACTTATAACTATTGGATATATTCAATATTTTTGTTTAAAGATGTGAAAGTATAAAAAATTATCCAAACCAAATTTCTGGAGATGAAAATTCCAATGTCTGGGATAATAGAAGGCCAGTTAAGAACTGCAGCAGAAAATAGTGAACTTGAAAACATAACAATAGGAATTATCCAAAAGGAAACACAAAAAGAAAAAAGGAACTTATAGTCATGTAAAGAACATCAGTGATGAGTGGGACAACTTCAGGCAGCCTTCTATCTGTGTAATTGAAGTCAGCAAAAGAATGGAGAAAAGACTTAGTTGATGTAATGGCTGAAAACTTTCCAAAAGTTATAGATACTAATCCAACAAAGGAGGTAATATGGATTCACAAAAATACTCAAGAATCCAAAATGTGACAATTTAGAAAAGAGAAACAAAACCATATGGGAAAAATACAAAACAAATAGCAAATTAACTTCCATCTAATCTCATCAGCAGTCATGTTAAAAGTAAATAATCTAAAGACTCCAATTTAAAAGACAGAGATTGTCAGATTGGATATAAAAGCAAGACCTAACTGTATGATATGAAATTCTTTTAAATACAGAAACAACTCTACAAAATATAAAAACTATGATTAGAGTTCAGAATGCAAATATTATAACTCTTTTAATATAGATATTATTCTAAGATACAAAATGTAGGAGAGGATGTGAAGGCAAGGTAGAAGAAACTGGAAGTGCACTAATTAATTTTATTATAATAATAGCTCAATTGATGCTCTCAAAAGCTACTAAATCAACCTATAACAGTTCAAATATAATAATTAAATATACAAACAAAATTAGAATAAATTTGACCAAATTTCAGTGTGTATATGTCTCTGGTGCTTTCTAAAATATTTATTCTTAGATCTTATTTCAACAGATTCTGACTCTGGTTTTTGGTCGGGGCTCAGGAGTATGCTTTTTAAACAACTGTCTGTGGTATAACTGGGATGTAGGTGGTATCTTTGTATCACACTAAAAAATAGTATGCAGTTTTGATAATAAACTAGCTATATGTAGTAGTGGGGAAAGATGGAAGGTGGGAGTAAGAATAAGTCTTTTAAAAGTAAACTACAGATTAATACCCTCCATGAGGGTAAACAAATTTTTTCTAAACAAAACTTTAGCAATAGAATACAATAATTTATAAAAAAGAAAATACATTATGGTTTTGTGGGATTTATTAATTTCAAAATAGATAATCACTAAATATTATTTACTATATCAACAAACTAAAAAAGAATCTTAACAGACACATATAAAATGTGTGACAAAATAAAATAGTAATTTCTGATAAAAATCAATATTATGAAGTATATAATTTTTATTTTCTACTTTTTATTTTACCTACTTTACATCTCACTGATTGAGAGAATTAAATTAAAAATTTCCTGTGAACATTTTATGACTAATTTTTATCTAGAGCTCTTGAATATTTTATAGATTTTTCAAAATTAATTTTGATATTACTTTACTTTGTGCTGCCCCCCATTATAACTGAATCTCTGTTTTTGCCTTGAATTTGCTTTATCAGGTTTAATATTATCAGGTCATAATATTACAAAACTTGTTTTCATTAAATTTGCATTTTCTTTTTTTTTCTATTTTGCTTTTTTTTTTTTTAATTAACATATTATGTATTATTTGTTTCAGGGGCACAGTCTGTGAATCATCAGTCTTACACAATTCACAGCACTTGCCATAACACATACCCTCCCCAATGTCCATCACCCAGCCACCTAATTCCTCCCACCTTCCCTCCAGCAGCTCTCAGTTTGTTTCCTGAGCATAAGAGTCTCTTTTGTTTTGTCTCCCTCCCCAGTCCCATCTTGTTCATTTTTCCCTCCCTTCCCCCAACAAACTCCTGCCCTGCCCCTAAAATTCCTCATATCAGAGAGAGCATATGATAATTGTCTTTGTCTGATTGACTTACTTCACATAGCATACCCTCTGGTTCTATCCACGTCATTGCGAATAGCAAGATTTTTGTTTTTTGATGGCTGCATAGTAGTCCGCTGTATATACATATACACCACGTCTTTATCCATTCATCTGTTGATGAACATCTAGGATCTTTCCATTGTTTGGCTATTGTGGACATTACTGCTATAAACTATCAGGTGCACATGCCCCTTGGGATCACTACATTTGTATCTTTAGGGTAAATACCCAGTAGTGCGATTGCTGGGTCATAGGGTAGCTCTATTTTCAACTTTTTGAGGAACCTCTATACTGTTTTCCAGAGTGGCTGTACCAGCTTGCATTCCCACAAACAGTGTAGGGGGGTTCCCCTTCCTCCACATCCTCTCCAACATCTGTCATTTCTTGATTTGTTAATTTTAGCCATTCTGACTGGTGTGAGGTGGTATCTCATTGTGCTTTTCATTTGTATTTCCCTGATGCTGAATGATGTTGAGCACTTGTACATGTTTCTGTTGGCCATTTGGATGTCTTCTTTGCAGAAATGTCTGTTCATGTCTTCTGCCCATTTCTTGTTTGGATTATTTGTTCTTTAGATGTTGAGTTTGACAAGTTCTTTATAGATTTTGGATACTGGCCCTTTATCTGATATGTCATTTGCAAATATCTTCTCCCATTCTCTTGGTTGTCTTTTGTTTTTTTCTACTGTTTCCTTTGCTGTGCAAAAGCTTTTTATCTTGATGAAGTTCCAATAGCTCTTTTTTGCCTTTTCTCCTTTTCCTTTGGAGATGCATCTATGAAGAAGCTGCTGTGGCCAAGGTCACAAAGGTTGCTGCCTGTGTTCTCCTCTAGGATTCTGATGGATTCCTGTTTCACATTTAGGTCTTTCATCCATTTTGAAACTATTTTTGTGCCTGGTGTAAGGAAATGGTCCAGTTTCATTCTTCTGCATGTGGCTGTCCCATTTTCCCAATACCATTTGTTGAAGAGACTTTTTTTTTTTCTTTCTTTCCATCTGATAGTCTTTCCTGCTTTCTTGAAGGTAGTTGACCAGAGAGTTGAGTGTCCATTTCTGGATTTTCTGTTCTGTTCCATTGATCTATGTGTCTGTTTTTGTGCCAATACCATACAATCTTTTAAAAATTATTATTATGTTGGGGCGCCTGGGTGGCTTAGTGGGTTAAATCCTCTGCCTTCGGCTCAGGTCATGATCTCAGAGTCCTGAGATTGAGCCCCACATCGGGCTCTCTGCACAGCTGGGAGCCTGCTTCCTCCTCTCTCTCTGCCTGCCTCTCTGCCTACTTGTGATCTCTCTCTTTCAAATAAATAAATAAAATCTTTAAAAAAATTATTATTATGTTATATTAGTCACCACACAGTAAATAATTACTTTTTGATGTAGTGTTCCAAGATTCATTGTTTTCATATAACACCCAAACCATACTGTCTTGATGATTACAGGTTTGTAAATAGAAATGTGATGCCATCAGCTTTGGTTTTCCTTTTCAATATTCCTTTCACTATTTGGGGTCTTTCATGGTTCCATACAATTTTAGGATTATTTATTCCAGTTCTGTGGAAAAAAGTTGATGGTATTTTGATTGGGATTGCTTTCAATGTGTAGATTGCTCTAGGTAGCATAGGCATATTAGCAATGTTTGTTCTTCCAATCCATGAGCATGGAAGTTTTTCCATTTTGGGGGGACTTCCTCAATTTCTTTCATGAGTACTGTATAGTTTTCTGAGTACAGATTCTTTACATCTTTGGTTAGGTTTATTCCTAGGTGTCTTATGGTTTGGGGTATAATTGTAAATGGAATTGACTCCTTAATTTCTCTTTCTTCTGTCTCATTGTAGTATATAGAAATGCAACTGAGTTCTGTGCATTTATTTTATATCCTGCCACTTTGCTGTATGAGTTCTAGCAATTTTGAAGTGGAATCTTTTGGGTTTTCCACATACAGTATCATGTCATCTGTGAAGAGTGGGAGTTTGACTTCTTACTTTTATCCAATTTGGATGCCTTTTATTTCTTTTTGTTGTCTGACTACTGAGGCTAGGACTTCTAGGACCGTCTTGAACTGCAGTGGTGATAGTGGACATCTCTGCCATGTTCCTGACCTTAGGGGAAAAGTTCTCTGTTTTCCCTGTTGAGAATGATATTCTTTGTGGGCTTTTTGTAGATGGCTTTTACGATATCGAGGTGTGTTTTATCCCTACACCGTGGAGAGCTTTAGTCAAGAAAGGAGGCTGTACTATCAAACAAGACAGCATCTTGATGATCTGGAAAGCTCAAGTAGAAGTAGGGTATACATGATTTATAAAGCCAATGGAATTAAATAAGCAAATTTTTTGATAATGGTTATAATTACATTAATTTAGCCAAATAACTAATTTATGTTTCTTCATATACTCCCTAAAAAGAGTTTGATATTTGTAAACATTTCCTCAAATGCAAGGAAATGCTTTGCTAATAGAATTTCTTGCAAAATGAAGGTTGCTATAACCTGGATTGTAAAGGTCAATGATACAGCAAGACTTGACCTATTCAAATAATCAAGATGCTGTCAGATCTGTCGCATCAGAACCATTGGGAAAAAAAATCATTCAATTCCCTTGGCTTTGTAAATCATGTATGCCCTACTTCTACATGTGAAAAAGATACCTGAACTATAGACTATCAAAGAAAGTTAATTTTTAAAAAGGATTTTATTCAGAATTTGTTTTATAGTAGTGTGTTTAAGGATTAAGTAGTGTTGGAAGGGGCAAATTAATATATGTACCTAGTAGCTGAATTAGAAATCACTGTTTCTTGCAGTTATGCTATCTATTGACCCAAATATCTCTGTAACACAATCTAGTAATGCGTTTTGGGCAGCTGAAGTCAATTGTTAAGTTAGAGAGTATTTTATGTACTAAATAGGTATCAGTACCAATTTATAAGATTAATAAGGACTTGCTAATAAGAAAGTGAGTCTTTCATAAGTAGTTCAAGGATTTAAAAACTTTATACTTGTAGTAATGAAAGAAAATTAAAATTGTATGGAAATATACATAGCCCAGATTGGGCATGGTGTTGAGATCAGATCATTTTACAGTGTAAGGCACTGAAAATGAGTAAAACCAGAGATTAACAAAATGCTAAAATGGGATAAAGAGAAAATCACTGTAACAGAGATTTAGCATGGAGCCAAGAAAACTCTAGATTATCAGGACCTCTTATGCAAGATTTTATAAGGAGCAGCATGTTTCCCAATGATATGTCAAAATTACATTTATTAAACATTTTTTAAAGGGACTGGATTTTGACGTTTATAGAACGTTTCAGTCATTAGAAGTCAGATGGTTCTATGTGACTTCCCAAGATTTTCTTGCTTTAATGTCTACAATGTGATAATTAATCCAAAACAATCAAGCACCACATGGTGAGCCGAGGCCTCTTGAGTCCTTGGAGTTATTTCAAGAGGTCTGTGACTCCATATGTACACTAATCATTGTTGATTGAATAAATAATAAATAATGCATGCATACACAAATGCAATCTTCTATTTTAAGTGCATGATATTTTGTTTTGGTTAATAAAGATTCAGGATAACATTTTGTCATTAGACATTTTATCAACACATTCCAAAAGCATAATTTTACTCCAGTGAGATCCATAATTTTATTTAGATCATATGAAAGAATCTTTACGCATGAGATGGCTAGAAACCATGCCTTCAAAGTTAACCATTTTCTATCAGGTTCTAACTAATGACATTCTACCTTCAAATAACCAGTTTTGTCAGACTTGATTATGAAACGACTAATCAACCTCAGCTAGGTGTAATGGTTTGTGATAGGCACCAAAGATACAAATTGGTACAAGATACCCAGAGGTGGCACAGAAAAGTTCCAAATTTTGTCAAAATTTCTTCTTCCTCTCAAGAAATTAAAAACTTCACAAGTCTTTTTGTCTTGGTTGTATTTTCTATAGTGTTTAAGTGTAGTAGCACTCAACTTCTAGCTCAGACTATAGAGTTATCTTGGATTCTCCCATCTTCTACAAAAAAAATCCTTCCAAGAGTCCATCTATTTTCATCACTACCACCTCTGCTTCAGTTTGTGCTTAGGTGAGGAGCATTGAAACTCCTTCCTAAGTGGACTTTTATTTCTAGCCTTGCCCCACTCTAATGCATGTTCCATACTTGGCCAAGATAGTGTTAGAGTAACCAGACTAAGGTCCGAAATGGAGTCACCCAAATTTAGCCCTATATAAGCAGAGGATCTCTTCAAGATTCTAAATTCAATTATTTTGAATAAATACCCAGGAATGGTATTGCTGGATCCTAGAAACTCCACAAAAAGACTGTTAGAATAAATAAATGAATTCAGTAAAGTTGCAGGATACAACATCAACATACAAAAAATCAGTTGTGTTTCTACACGTTAAAAATGAATTATTTGAAAAATAAATTATAAAAACAATCCCGGGATGCCTGGGTGGCTCAGTTGGTTAAGCAGCTGCCTTCAGCTCAGGTCCTGATCCCAGGGTCCTGGGATCGAGTCCCACATCGGGCTCCTTGCTCGGCAGGGAGCCTGCTTCTCCCTCTGCCTCTGCCTGCCTCTCTGTCTGCCTGTGCTTGCTCACTCTCTCTCCCTCTGTCTCTGACAAATAAATAAAAATCTTTAAAAAAAAATCCCACTTACAATAGCATCACCAGAGAATAAAATATTTAAGTGTAAACTTAACTGAAGAGATAAAACATGCATACACTGAAAACTACAAATCATTGATGAACGAAATTAAAGACACAAGGAAATGGAAGAATATTTCATGCTTGTGAACTGGAGGATTTATTGTTGTTAAAATAGCCGCAATACTAGCGGGATCAATCGACAGATTCAGTGCAATCCTTATCTAAACCACAATAGCATTTTTTACAGAAATAGGAAAAACCATTCTAAAATTCACATGGAACTACAAAGGACCCTAAAGAGTCAAAACAATCTTGAAAAAAGAAGAACAAAGCTAGATGCATCACATTTCCTGGTTTCATAATATCTTACAAAGCTACAGTAATTAAAAGAATATGATATTGGTGTGAAGGCAAATTTATAGATCAATAGAACAGAATAGAGAGCCAGAAATAAACCCATGCATATACAATGAACTGACCTTCCTAATGGTGCCAAGAATACATAACAGGGAAAGATTGGTGTCCTCAACAAATCGGCCTGAGAAAACTGGATATCTGCATTTAAAAAAAGAGAAAAAGAAAAAAAAATTGGACTATTTTCTTACACCCTTCACAAAAATAAACTCTGTATGAACATAAGACTTGAACATAAGACCCGAAAGTATAAAGCTCTTAGAAGAAACCACAGGGTAAAAGCTTTATAACACTGGCTTAGGCAATAAATTCTTAAATATGACACAAAGGTACAGGCAACAAAAGCAAATTACTTAATATAATATACATAGCTCTTTATAATCTTTTACCGCACTGTTTAAACATCATATTCAATCCTTTTCTTCACAATCTTCCTGCCATTCCAAGTTAGAGGTGTTTTTTATGTGTATCATCTTGATTCATGCTTTAGGCATACATGGTTTGTTCCAACAACTATAGTCTCTATAACTCTTACCATAAGTATCAATTTTGTTCTGGTATTCACCTTCTAGAGATATGGGGTCACGGGAAAGAGACTATCCCCTCCATCTTTAGCCACTGTTTATGTAAGATTCAAAAAGATAATATGGTGCCATTTATTGGCAGCTTCAAAGTTCTTAGTTTGCCAATTCCTTCTTTGTCCTAATAGAATTCTGCTCTATCATCCTTACTTTCCTTTTTTAAAATAATGTTCTTGGGAAGTTTCTAAGCCTGGTTGGTTGTCCGTATTCAGATACCATGTGATAGGATAACCATCTGTCTGTTACATGTCCTCTGTGCTTGTCATCTCAACAAATCACTGAAAGATTTATACCAAGGCCTTAGCAAGGTGAACCTATGCTGGTTTTGTCTGGCCAGGAGTTGTCAATTGTGCCGACCATTATCCTGAACCACTTTCTGAATATCAATGATAAGCAGCACTCCCCTCCCAACATTGAAGGCACTTGAGATAAGCAGGTTGGACTTTGGATGTGACCACCCTGAGGGGACGGGGTGGGGGGGCAGCGGAGCACGGGGTACTGGTGATTTGCATCATCACTGGGACACTTTGCCACTTCATTGGCCTCATTTGCTGAACTCCAGGGCCAGGTTCCAAATGAGATCCATCTCTACACATCCCCTGCATAATTTCTACAATGCTTTGACAATCTTCAATAGGGTTTAGTACCAATTCCAAAGCAGTGGTGGAGTGCTAGGTTGACCACACCAAGAAGCAATTCTTTGACACCAGCTGAGTATCCTAGAATTCAAATCAGTTCTGATATTTACCTGGAGATAGCATCAGATTCCACAGGTGAAGGGCTCAGTTTTACAAGACTGTCCGCACCACCCCCTTTAGATGCCAATCACAAGCCCAGGTTATTCCCTATACTTTGGACCTATGGGGTGTAAAGCAAATGTTCCTATGACTCTCTCCTTGACTTCCATTAATTTGCCGAAGTGGCTCACAGAACTCAGGGAAACATTTTACTTACTAGATTCCTGGTTTATTATAAAAGGGTATAACTCTGGCTGCAAGCCCCAGTCGATACTCCATATAGGGCTACTGCACAGAGAATGTTTCCTTACCAACATTCTAGGTTCTAGTTCAGACCATGTGAGCTCAGAAAGTCTGATGAGTTCTCATTTAGCATGTTCAGTTAATATGGCATGAAGGGCTGATTTACATGCCTTCTGTTTTACAATACTAGGTAGGGGAAATGTTCTCTAGTCAGATGCAGTGTCTAGCCCCCAAATACAATCAGGTAAAAAAAAGAAGCAACCGTTCCACATAAAATCTGTTCAAACAAATCTTAGTTTAACCTTGATTTTTAAGGAGCCCAGCTAGCTCAGTCGGTAGAGCATGAGACTCTTAACCTTGATTTTTATTATCCATTTTATTATTTATTTTTATTATCCATATTATTCCTAACTATAGCTTTCTTTGGACTTCAACAGGTTTTGGTTTTCTAATAGTAGGTAGGGGGAAATGTTCCCTGGGGCCAGATATAATACCAGTTTCCATAAAACATTCAGGTAGAGGAAACAACTTCTTCACATAAAACCTGCTTAAACAGTCCAATTTTTATAATCCTATTAACCATTACATTTTTTTTTTCTTTCGATTTAAGTGTAGTCCAAGTTGGGACTTCAGCAATGGATTTTGATCACACTTCATGGGATTCACATATCAAAGCATCCTGGAAACTTCTCCCCCCAGTGACCATTTGACTCACACTTGTGCAAAAGTCTTTGTGTCACCAGTAAGGGGTGGAACCAAGAGACACTGGCCCTTTTGACAGTCTTTTACTTGATTAATCTGCCCGACTACTGCCTCAAGATATTATTGGTCAAGTTTTTCATAAACATCTCTATTTTCTGGCTTTTTAAATTGCTCCAAACAGAACAGACTTGTTTGGGGCTTTTTAATGCTGGGGAAACAATAAGGATCCTTTCACCCACGCAACTACAGGTCGTGTTGTACTAATGATACCTTTGTTTTAAACCCGTCAATGATCATTTTATTCATTCCATCCCTGAAGCATCTAAAGAGTTCTGTCCTGCTGGGACAAGTCCTGTGATGTCTCCCTCTCTGTTTCCTCTTTCTTTATTTGTTTCAAATTTGTTTTAAAAATTGTTTAAAAATTCCCACCTTGCTTGGACAAGTCTCTTGACTCTCCCCTCTGTCTGTTCCCATTCTCTTATTAATTAACTGGTTCTTTGGTTAGCATTTGTAAGACCCATGAAGGCAATCTGAGACAGCAGATCCCATAAAGCTTCCAGAACTAGTTTTTGGTTTAGCAACAATGAAGTTATATGGGGTGCCTATGTGAAAAGAACTTCCTTAACCATAGCATTAACCATGGCCTGGGTGATGAGTCATGCTCTGAGGGTGAGTATCCCATCACCATAAAGCCAGTCCCACAAGGCTGGCAGACAAAGCGTATCAGCTGTTTCATTTGGCATTCATGAAGGACAGTTCCGCTTCTCAGAGTAAGCAGCCCTTACAGTGAGTGGCTTTTCTTCAGTCCATCAGGCTAGCTGTTCCCTGAGGAACACAAATAGCCATTTACGATTATTCCACAGTGAGCTGTGTGTCCTCCAGCAACCCAAATATGCTCTCACTCTGCAGCATTTAAAACCAGACCTTCCTCCCAAATGAGCCACTCCTATAATTCATCTCAGTAAAGGTTTCTCAGGAAACTGGTGATACTGATCCACAAAATGAAACAACTCCTTCATGCTAGATCCTCTTATTTCAACAGTTTCTTGGTTTTGCTCTTTCCCCATATTTATTATCTTCTTTGTGACCAGAGGTCTTGGAGGTACTTTCTCTTATCGCTGTACAATATTCCTTTTCTAGGCAGCTTTGAGGCTAGTAGCCAAAGCTCAGACTGACCCAAATGTTACCATCATTTAGTATCAAGGCCCAACCCAGCACTTTCTTTCACTTTCATTTTAGTAATTACAGATAGCAATAATCAAGGAATTGTATATTTTACCTTTTTCTTATTATTGTGTGTTTGTTTCCTTATGCATCCAGTGAACCAACTCTCTGAATTCCATTGGTAAATTCTACCTTTAGTAACTGAGTGCAGCTTAGTAGCTGCTCCATACCATGGGTGATGACCCGGCCACCCAGGAATCAAAGGTTCTTCATATCCCCCACTTTGATCCTTTCTCTTCCCGAATCACATGTTTTCATGAGCAAGGACTATGCTAGCAAATCCCACTTCTCTAACACCAACTAAATGTGTTCTGGTACCAATTCCAATGTGAGGGAGTGTCCCCACACTGACAAGTTATTCTGTGGCAGCAGCTAAGTGTCTTACAATTCAAGTCCATTCTGACTCCCCGGAGATAGCTCCACATTCCCCAAGATGAAGGCTTGGTTCTATAAGACTGTTTCCTCCCCACATCAGGTACCAGTAATAAGCCCAAGTTGTCATCTGTGCTTCTGACAGCCTATAGATCAGAGGTTCCCAGGACTCCCTCTTCAGGTTCAATTAATCTGCTTGAGGGGCTTCCAAAACTCAGAGGAGTATTTTACTTTCTAGATTACGAGTTGATTTTAAAAAGATGTGATATGATGGACACTGGGTGTTATATCCACTGATAAATTATTGAACACTATAGCTGAAACTAAGTGTGTACTATATGGTGGTTAATTGAATTTAAGTTAAAAAAATAAAGATTTAAAAAAGATATAACTCGGGAACAGTAAGATGGAAGAAATACATAGGGCAAGGTATGAGGAAAGGACACAGAGCTTCCATGCTTTCTCTTAGCACTCTACTCTCCCTGAATCTCCACATGTTCACTAACACAGAAGCTCTCCAAACCCTGTCCTTTTGGGGTTTTATGGAGGCTTCATTACAGTGGCCGAGTTGATTAAATCATGGGCCATTGGTGATTAAACTCACTCTCTAACTCCTTTCTCCTCCAAGGAGGTGGGAGAGTGGGGGACTGAAATTTCCAACCCTCTGATCACTTGGTTGATTCTCCTCTAAACCAACATCTATAATTAGGTGGAATCCAGAAGTTACCTCATTAACATAATATATACCTATCTATATACCAATATATATCTATTAATTGTTATTATCCTAAATGAAAATATGAAAAGTGAGGCTTAGTCAGGTTAAGAAATTTACCTCACAGCTGGAAAATAGAATAGCTGGGATTTCAATCACTTTGGCCAAACCTGAAGCCTCTGGTCATATAATGGCTATGCTGAACTAACATCCTTGCTTCAGTCTTCCCCGTTCCTCACAGATATCAACCATGTCTCCTTCACTATCTTTTTATACTTACTCTCCACAAAGCAGTCAGTGGTAATGGCAATGTGGCTGACAGGCCAGTCTATCCTCCCGAACTGTGTATACAGAGGGTCTCTGTGGCACCAGACAGAGGTACAAGTCGGGTTGCAGACTGAACACTTTGGTGATGTGCAAGACAAAACCTTGTTTCTTAAAATTAAGTGAGATACCTCTATATCCTTATCATAAAGATATTTTTACTTGGGCTAATTTGGATAGATTTTCATTTCTTATGATTTCTTAATTTCCCACTCTCTATATTATTTATTGCTATTTAATAATCTACCCCAAAATGTAACGGCTTAAAATGACAATTTGGTATTATTCCATCACACAATTCTTTTGCTCAGAAATTTAAACAAGACACACAAGAGTGTGGCGGTCTCTGTCGTGTTACCTCTGGGTCCTGAGTTGCATTGACACGAAGGCTGGTGTCCGGAACAGCTGAGAGCCTTCTTCGTGCTAGATCTTTCAGCATTTGTTCCCCTATTACACTTCCTTTGTCTTACTTTTGTCTCACTAAGATTTTTTTATGATTCCATCTTATATTTAGCATTGATTTATTATTTATGTCCTAGAATTTACAATATAATTCCTTAAATAATTAGAGAAATTCAAATATTTTACCACTTAGCATGTAGCATGAAGAGCTCACAACATTGTATTCCCACTTCTTCTCTCCCATCCTTTGTGTTTTTAAGGTCATTTATCTTATTTTTTGTTTGCTGCAGGTACAAACTACATTGCTTTTATTTCTGCTATATGCTGTCTGTTACTTTTAGCATTTGTTTAACCTAAGAAATAAAAGTGTAATTTACTTTATTCTAGGCCAGTCTTCTACATTTTTTTTTTTTTTGTAGGTCCAACTTCCTGTCCCAGCATGTTTCTTCTCCTTGGAAGACTTTATTAAACATTTTTAAATATTTATTATGTATGTATGTATGTATGTATGTATGTATGTATGTATTTGACAGAGAGACACAGCAAGAGAGGGAACACAAGCAGGGCAGTGGGAGAGGGAGAAGCAGGCTTCCCACTGAGCAGGGAGTCCAATGCGGGGCTTGATTCCAGGACCCTGGTATCATGAACTGAGCCAAAGGCAGATGCTTAACCAACTGAGGCACCCAGGTGCCCCTATTAAATATTTCTTTTATTGTATGTCTGCTGGTGATGAATTCTCTCAGTTATATATTATATATATATAATATATATATATATATATATAATCTCCTTTCTCTTTGAAAGATATTTTTACTGACTGTAGAAACTTGGATTAATAGCTTTGTTTTATTCTTCAGTACATAAAGATATATTGCTGCAGTTTTTTCATGGTTTCTCATAAAAATTCAGGGGCTTTTCCAACTTTTTTCAACTTTCAACTTTGTTCCTCTGTATCTAATGTGTCATTTATTTCTGTCACCAAAATTTTCACTCTAACTTTTGCTTTCACTCATTTGAATATGGTAGCCCTATGCATGTGGTTATAATTTGTTTTGTTTGCTTTTTGTCTTTTGGTATTTTCTTGCTAATTGGGTCTCCGAGTTTTTGGATCTGCTGTTTGGTGTGTGTCAATTTTAGAAAATTCTTGACCATTATTTAAAAACAGTATTTCTTTTGCCAAGTTCTCTCTTTTCCGCCTGGATTCCAACTATGCATATGTGATACTGTTTGATGCTGTCCTAGTGCATAGATGCTCCATTCTATTTTTGTTTCACTCTTTTTTCTCTTTGTGCTTCAGTTTGGATAATTTCTGTTTCCATATCTTCAAGTTCACTTATATCTTCTTTGGATACATTGAATGTACTCATGAGCACATGAAAGGTGGTTTTTATTGTTATTGCTATTTTTCTCATTTACAGTATTTCCATTTAATCATGTCTTAATGTTCCATGTCTCTGCTGAAATTAACCGCTTAACTTTGCAGACTGTCTACCATTTTCATTAAAGTCATAAACATTAGTCAGAGTTATTTTAAATTCCCTGCCCCGTAGTTCCAACATCTCTGTCATATCTGAGTTTGGTTCTGATGATTGCTTTGTTTCTTGAGAGTATTTTTTTCATACATATTGATTGGGCCTGGAAATGGGCACATTTTTCCATCTGCTAGGTCTTTCATATATAGGTTTGAGTTAGAAGTTGGGTTGAATTGGAGACTTTCTGTTGCTGTGGTTAAATTAAACTCACATTTGAATTCCTATAGTGATACCTTGTGTTTAGAATGAGAATTGATTCACTGCAGTACCCATGTGACTCTCAGCTTGAGGTATCCCCTTGTCACTGTATCTCAAGAGAAGGTCTCTTTGCACACTATTGGTACTTGAAGCTTGTTTATTTTTTGGTGGTGAGTGAGAGCTCTTCTCTGTTCTGATGAAGCCTCAGCCTTATGCTAGTGCCTTATCCCTGGGTGTCAGAGGTGGTGGCCTTCTCAGTTCTTCTGCCCACATTCTGGCTGTGTGGGCCCCTGCATGCACTCCTGCGTCTAGAAGGAGTTTGGTTTTTCTGTTTCCCTTCCCTCATCTGTATTTTAAGAGTGAAAGTGTTTGTTTGTTTCCCTTCCTCCTACAGATCTTCGTTTCTTTTTTTTTTTTTTCCAAAGTAATTTAATTTTTTTAAAATTTCTTTTCAGTGTTCCAGAATTTCTTGTTTATGCACCACACCCAGTGCTCCATGCAATATGTGCCCTCCACTATACCCACCACCAGGCTCAGCCACCCCCCACCCATTTCCTCTCCAAAACCCTCAGTTTGTTTCTCAGAGTCCACAGTCTCTCATGGTTCATCTACCCCTCCGTTTCCCCCAACTCACTTCTTTTCTCCATCTCCCCATGTCCTCTGTGTCATTCCTTACGCTCCACAAATAAGTGAAATCATATGATAAGTGACTCTCTGCTTGACTTATTTCACTCAGCATAATCTCTTCCAGTCCCGTCCATGTTGTTACAAAAGTTGGGTATTCATCTTTTCTGATGAAGACATAATACTCCATTGTATATGTGGACCACATCTTCTTTATTCATTCATCCGTTGAAGGGCATCTTGGTTTTTTCCACAGTTTGGCTACCATGGCCATTGCTGCTATGAACATTGAGGTACAGATGGTTCTTCTTTTCACTACATCTGCATCTTTGGGATAAATACCCAGTAGTGCAATTGCAGGGTCATAAGGTAGCTCCATTTTTAATTTCTTAAGGAATCTCCACACTGTTTTCCAAAGTGGCTGTACCAACTTGCATTCCCACCAACAGGGTAAGAGATCTTTGTTTCTTAAGAGGAGATGGGGATAAGGATCAGTGGAGTTCCCTAGCTATCCTGCAGGGTGGCTCTTCCCCTCTCCATGGCTCTGCACCAAAACCAATATTTTTGACTCTCTGATCTTTTTTTGTGATTATACGTTGGGATGCATGGAGAAAATCTTGCAAGAGGGTGTGTACTCCTCTAGTTTTTAAGTCCCATGGGTCCCACACTCTCCTATAAGTCTGCCCTGGGCCTTCACCAAGATGTCAACTCTTGTAGCTTTGTTCTTATTAACTTCTAGTTACTTGGTGAGTGCATGTTCATGTCTCTTCTCTCTTTGAAGTTTCCCATCTTTCTTTGGTGTTTGGATAGGTGGCCGCTCTGGAACCTCAGTTCTGCAATAGATTCTAAAAGAGTCATGAATTGGAAGTTACTCCAGCTATTTTTTGTTTTTTGTTTTAATTTTTTTAAATATTTTATTTATTTATTTGACAGAGATCACAAGTAGACAGAGAGGCAGGCAGAGAGCAAGAGGGGGAAGCAGATTCCCCTCTGAGCAGAGAGCCTGATGTGGGGCTCGATCCCAGGACCCTGAGATCATGACCTGAGCCAAAGGCAAAGGCTTTAACTCACTGAGCCACCCAACGACTCCAAGCTATTTTTTAAATAAAGGTGGAATTGATGTTCTTTCCTGCTCTTTACACTTTAGGAAGAGTACTAGAAGACCTTAATGAGATATTTTTTGTTCTTTTTTTTAAATAACAGGTCTTCAAATATTGGTGTGAATTTTTCACTTAGGTCATATCTCAATTTGGATTAGCCATATTTTTTTTTAAGATTTTATTTATTTATTTGAGAAAGAGAGAGGGAGAGAGAGCATGGGAGGGAGGAGGGTCAGAAGAAGAGGTGGGCTTCCCACTGAGCCAGGAGCCTGACGTGAGGGTTGATCCCAGGACTCTGAGATCATGACCTGAGTCGAAGACAGAGGCTTAGCTGACTGAGCCACCCAGGCGCTTCAGGATTAGCTGTATTTGAAGACCACAATAGCCACATGCAGTTAGGGACTTCCATATCAGACAGTCTTAAATTATAGCTATTGAATATCTTGCACATAATAATCATGATACGGGGGCACTGGGTGGCTCAGTGGGTTAAAGCCTCTACCCGCTCAGGTCATGATCCCAGGGTCCTGGGATTGAGCCCCACATCAGGCTCTCTGCTCAGTGGGGAGCCTGCTTCCCCCTCTCTCTCTGCCTGCCTCTCTGCCTACTTGTGATTTCTGTCTGTCAAATAAATAAAATCTTTAAAAAAAATCATGATACGACTATTTTAAAATTAATGTTATTGGACTGCATCTTACCATCAGTGAAAAGTTTTCATTTCTTCTTAAGGTTTTTTGTTAGTGTTCTCAGTATTTTCCAAGTGTGCATTTGATCAGAGCATAGAAGAAAACCCAATGTATATTATTTTAAATGTATACCTTACCTCCATTACTTTTTTTTATAAGCCTGATGATATTCAGAATATTCACAGTATATAGTTGAGATAAAAATTTGATCAATAGAGCATTTTTTAGCACATATTTTGGTACTTATCTTTAAGCCTAACTTCAGTTTCTCCATGCTGAGATCCTTATTACTATTCAATGCCAAAATAACAATATTGCTTTTTGTCCACCAGAAGCAAGTTGTAAGTTATTATGAATCAACTCGTTTGCTCAAATAGCAACACCAATCAAATATCCTTTTACAAATGCATCAGTTTTGACTTGTGCCAGATGTATAAATAAGAATTTGAATGCCTAATGTAGAATCCAAATGAGAATATTGAGGGAATCTATAATGACAGAAATGTAAGATGTCTTACAGTTTATTTTATTAAATTCATTAGTTTCCAAATAAAGTACATTTTTCAGGCTATTTGTTTATATAACATTTGTAACTCTGATCTTAAAGCCTATCGATTTTAATACAATTTTGTTCATTTTGCTTCATATACTGTACTGTTTTCTGCCTTTATCTGTTTCAGTATAAGAGAAACCAATTGAGATAAACAGTTTCAGAAAATCTGTTCTAAGATTCTCTCTCTCTCTTCCCCCCAAAACCTACAATGTGTTCTAGATTCTGCTGTTTTGGTGGTCAATAATGACGTCTTTTTTTATTTCTCATATTTGCAATGATCTGATAAAGACGATAGCATATTTATTTCACAAATAACCCTAAATGCAGTATAATTGAAGAATCAATCAATTAAAGTTTTGAGATAGCTGTGAATCATAGAAAGGTCTGAAATAAGCCAACAGAGAAGGGACATAGATTATAAATGTCCATGCTAGCTCTGGTTCCTAACACATACATCCCCAAAGAGCTCAGATAGAAAGTCAATCAACATGAATTCACATGAAAGGTTTAGGTGGCTAGTTTAAATAACAGTTAATTAACATGATGATGTTTTTGTGACTAAAGGCTTCAATTTCTTCTAAGCCTGCTCTTGTGTTTCCTAGGCCCACCATACCAATCAACTTTGTTGATTATGGTAACTTATTATTGGTGGAATGGTGCGGGTCTGATTGGAATGAATTTTTAAAAAGAGAAATAAAAGGGACATTGGAGGAAAAAAGTACGAATAGCTCTTTTGAGGAATTTTCCTAAAACCAAACAAAAAAAAAAAAAGAAAAAGAAAAAGAAAAATATAGTAGTAGCCATGGGGCAAAATATGGTCAAGAGTTCTTTTCCTAAACATGGGAGAAGAAAGACCATCTTTGTACACTAATGGGGATGAAACACAAAGAGAGTGATGGTGGAAGACAGACAGAGGAGGGATACTGCAGAAGTTGAGAGCAGATGGAATCAGGTACACATGTGGATGGACCAGCTTGAAGATGCTTGGATAGTATAATCAGGCTAATGGCAGGGGGATAGAAGATGTGGGTCCTGAAGCTGGCAGGTGGGTAGGGAAGTACAGTCTGGGGACACCAGAACTTATCTTCTGATTGTTTCCTTTTCCTTAATGACTCAGAAACAAGGATGTCAGCTGAGAAGAGGGATAGGGAAGATAGCTAAAGGGGTAGGGGTGAAAATAAAGGGAAAAGGATGAAATAGACATCCAGGAAAGAAGAAGACAAAATGGATAAGGGATGATTTATAATATTAGAGGACTTTAGCACTAAAGCCCATATCCATTTCAACTCTAAGCCCTGTACATTTTAACTAATAAATCATTCCCCAATCCATCCACTTCTCTCCATTCCACTACAGCCCCAGTCCAAACTACCACTGCCCCCTGCCTAAACTATGATGTCGGCTTCCTCACTGGCTTACCCACATCCACTCCTGCTCCTCACGAAGACATTCTAAACATTGCAACTGGGATCATCTTTTCAAATGAGGTTTGTTCATGTTACCACGCTGTTTAAAACTCTCCAAGGACTTGGGTGTAGAAACAGCCCGTCCAAGGGCAATGTCACCTCAACTCCTTGTTTCTGCTTCCTCTTAGCAGTCAAGAACAATGGCTTTTCTCAGTTGTTCTAAGGAACAGTGCCTCCTCATTAAGCAGGGCACTGTGAATGCTGCCTAGAAAATCCTCTTCTGGCCTTACTTATTTTATTCCCAATTTTTCTTCATATTTCAGTTGAATCATCACTTTCTCGAGGAATGTGTCCTTGTTCTTTAATTAATTCAGCTTCCCTTTTATATGCTTCTAGAATACCATGTAGTTTTCATAGTCATAATTTTGAATTTAATTGTGGAATTATTTGATTATGCCCTTTTTAGACTGGGAAGCTCTAAGAGGTTTAGCATTATGTTTGCCTTTTTTAAAAAAAAAATACAAACTACATTTGCTTTTGCTCACCAGTTTATCTCTAAATAGTTAGCACATATTGTCTAGCATAAAAGACTTCAATAAATATTTGTCAGATATTTAATATAGTGATTCAGCATTTCCATACAACAACCAGTGCTCATCATGACAAGTGCACTCTTTCATTCCTATCACCTATTTCACTCGTCCCCCACCCCTTTCCCTTCTAGTAACCATTATTTTGTTCTCTACAGTTAAGAGTCTGTTTCTTGGTTTGCCTCTCTTCTTGTTTTTTTATTTTCCCCCTCTCTTTTGCTTTCTTGTTTTGCTTCTTAAATTCCACATATGAATGAAATCATATGGTATTTGTCTTTCTCTGACTGATTTATTTTCCTTAGCGTAATACTTTCTAGCTTCATCCATGTCATTGCAAGTGGCAAGATTTCATTTTTTTTATGGCTGAATAATATTATATATATATATATATATATATACCACATTTTCTTTTTTTTTTTTTAGATTTTATTTGTTTATTTGACAGACTGAGATCACAAGTAAGCAGAGATGCAGGCAGAGAAAGAGAGAGGGGAAAGCAGGCTCCCTGCTGAGCAGAGAGCCCGATGCGGGGCTTGATCCCAGAACCCTGGAATCATGACCTGAGCCAAAGGCAGAGGCTTTAACCCACTGAGCCACACAGGAGCCCCATATACCACATTTTCTTTATCCATTCATTAGTTGATGGGCCTGGGTTATTTCTATAATTAAGATATTGTAGATAATGCTGCTGTCAACATCAGGGTGCATGTATCTGTATGAATTAGTATTTTTATATTCCTTGGATAAATACCCAGTAGTGCAATTGATGGATTATAAGGTAGTTCTATTTTCAACTTTTTGAGGAAGATCTATACTATTTTCCAGAGCAGCTATACTAGTTTCCATTCCCATCAACAGAGCAAGAGGGTTTCCCTTTCTCCACATCTTTGCCAACACATGTTGTTTCTTGGGCTTTTGATTTTAACCATTTTGACAGGTGTGAAGTAAGATCTCATTTTTGTTTTAATTTGTGTTTTCCTGATGATCAGCATTGAGAATTTCTCATGTGTCTGCTGGCCATTTGTATGACTTCTTTGGAAAAATATCTGTTCATCTGAAGACACCGAGTCTTAAGGAAATAAATTCTCCAGAGTTATGCAGCTGATATGTAAGCCAGACAGATCTGACTCTAAAGCACGTCCTATTACTCTGAATTGTGATTTTTACCAACTTGTTCATTTGTTGCTTTTGTGTCTTCCTTTCAGCCTAAATAGATTTATGTTTATTTTGAAAAGACTTCAACTTGTGAAATACACCCAGTTAACTCAAAATAATTTGCTTTACAGGTACATGTTATAGGGACATACTATTTTCAAAAGATGCATATGTCTTTCTTGGCATGATGTTCTGGGTTTTGTTTGTATTAGAATATATTTTTATTCTGTACATCTATTTCTGTGATAGAATATTTAGACTATAAATGAAATAAAAGCCGGAAAACCATTAGTGTTAATAGACTTCATTCATTATCCCAACACAAAGTGAAAAAAGTAGAAAAGTAATGTTTCAGGTTTTATATTGTAGATAAGTGAATAGTAATGCTAAAATTTAAAGTTACATATTACTGCAAAAAACCTGTGTTTTATCTCTAATATAATTTTACGATACTAATTTGTTATCAATGAATGGGGTTTTCAGCTCTCAATGTACCTGTCAACTATTTAAAGCAAGAGAACATTAAAGTACTGGCTCAATAATTTATATTCTTAATTTTGAAGTTATCAAGCCAATAAATTCCTCCTAGGCCACTTTACTTGGAAAATACCATTCTTTATGCATTTTTAAAGACTTAGTAAATTCCAAGTAATTTAGAGAACTGCATGCTACCCACAGAATACTATTGTGAGCAAACCCTCCTTTTCTTGTACTAAGAACATAACAGAGTCACCTTTTGCAACCACTAATTACCCCAGGCAGCAGCAGTCAGAAAATTTGTGACCGAAGCTGCTTTCACTACCAGAATCTATAGCATTGTATTTTCATGAAGGTGAATTCTGATTAAGTTGTGTGAATTCCCATTACAGGCACGTATCAGGACTGAGAGGTACCCTGCCTATAAGTCTTCTGAAATTCATTATTAAGGGAAGCAGCAGTAAGTAAACACTTGACCACATTGGGTTCTATTAGATATATTTTTGGGTGAATGGAGCCACAGGGATATTGCATTAGCTGTAATGATAGGTCTTGGCTAAGTAACCTCAGTCCACATTTCCCAAATGGTTAATTGCTCTTACATAGTCATTTCATAAATGCTCATTGACTTATTTCCCTCACAAAGAGCACACTGAGTTTCCCCTTTTTGCTTTTGCATGCATACTCATAAATTTGTGATTCTGTTCACAAGCCATTGCCTCAGATCTGAAAGGGAAACCCCATGACTTATAGAAAATGCAATATTTCATCAGGGATATGAGACATGTTCCTGGATGGATTTCTGACACCCCATGCCAGGCTGACCACAAGTCACTGCCCTGAGTTCTTTGTGCCAGTGTGAAAGCCAAAGTAAAATATTATCTTCGGAAAAATAACGCTCTATTGAACATTTTTTTAAAAGATTTATTTATTTATTTGAAAGAGAGGAGGGGAAGGGGCAAAGGAGAGGGAGAGAGAGAATCCCCAAACAGAGTCCCCATTGAGTGTGGAGCCCAAAGTCAGTCTCCATCCCAGGACCCTGGGATCATGACCTGGGCCAAAATAAAGAGTCTGACGCTTAAGTAACTGAGCCACCCAGGCGCCCCTCCATTGAGCTTAATACTCTTACTAATAAAATCTGTTTGCACAGTTATAATTTAAATGTCTAGATTTCCTCACTGTTTAAGCCATATGCAGTTGCAAGGAGCCAGTTAGGATGTGTATTAACCCCTTTAGCTCACATAGATGGTTCTTTGTTCTTTTGCAGACTTTGTATACCTGGCGATTGTCACAGGAGACCTAAGGCAATCAAAGGCCAGTCTTTGGTATTCAAAATGTGTTTTGTTTTGTTTTAAATCTCTCAAGTTAAAACCAAAACACTTTAATCCTTCAGATGTGCTCCCAGAGTAATGAGGCACAGTCTCTGGTTGATGGTGTGCCCCATAGTCTGCTGTGCTCACCCAGCTATCACCCAAAAAATTGAAAAATAAGGGGACATGTGTCTTCTCACTGGCCTATCCTTCCTAAATCTCTTCTAGTTCTCTAGCCTAGGACTACCCATTTGCTGTTTAAGTCAAGAGTTAGAGAGGGGTGCCTGGACGGTATAGTCTGTTAAGCCTCTGACTCTTGATTGGGTCAGATCATGATCTCAGCGTCTTGAGATCAAGCCCCTCATTGGCTTCATGCTCAGTGTGGAGCCAGCTTTAGATTGCTTCTCTCCCCATCTCTCCCCTTCCCCCCATGCCATGCATGCTCTCATTCTCTCTAAATAAGTAAATAAATAAAATCTTTAAACAGTTAGGTGAGCTGTTTCTGATTCACTGCAAAGAGTGGAAAAGTCATTTGGTTTTGAGCCAATATTTTATTTTCCAATGCTTCTGTAAATAACAGAATTGATGCAAGACTACGTTTAGGAAATACAAAATAATCATTTAGAAAAGTATGGTCAGAGAAGAGAAATCATTAAGTACTACCTCTGTGGCTGGGCTACATACCTCATTGTGGGCAAAACAGCGATTCACTTTTTACCATCATTTTGAGTGAGAGAAACTACCAGGTTTTTTTCTCCCTAAGAAAAAAGTTTATCCTCACTCATCTATCCAGTAAATGAACATTCTCTGGTTGGTTGGTTGGTTGGTTTTGTTTCTGTTTTTTTTTTTTTTTTTTTTTCTTTTTCATGTTTGCCTCTCTCACAGCAATCCTTGCGTGTTGTCTTTATGTCTTTCACCATAACATACTTCTCAACCTGTGTTTGGGTGTTTCTGAAAATATTCTAATGGGTCTAGGAGGGTTCTATGAGAAGTTTTACATTTTACTTTTTAATTATAAAAAATAAAGAATACATATCATAAAAATACCTTGAATCATCACAGTCATTTTATAACCTAACTGTGCCAAATATATATCTGCATTTACTTATACAAATGTGGTTGTTCCACATTAATTAAGACTAACTGATATATCACAATGTTCTGTACAAATAAAATTTTCAAAGGAGTTCAAATAGAGACAAGCAGTGAGAGAATTTGTCCTCACCCATTCTTGGGTCTAGAGGCATGTCAAATTAGAATTAAACAGAAAGCCTGCACTGTGACAGGGCCATACTCACGTTGTGGGGGAATATATTTGACAGGTCCCATATTTATAGGTAGAAGGAGGTCTAAACAGTTTGTTTATAATCCATATTAAGCAACAAAAACTTATTTTTCACTTGATTTCTTTTTTTAAAATATATTTTATTTATTTGACAGAGAGAATGAGAGCACAAGCCAGGGGAAGAGCAGGAAGAGTCAGAGGGAGAAGCAGACTCCCCACTGAGCAGAAAGCCCCATGTGGGGCTCAATCCTGGGACCCTGTGATCATGACCTGAGCCAAAGGCAGACGCTAAACCAACTGAGCTACCTGGGTGCCCCTTAGCTCTAGATTTCAATGGTAATTGTTTTATATACTGTAGTTGGTGCTCCTGACTACCGATCTCGTATCTACAATTACTTCTCTTCCTCTTTCACAGAACTTGATTATGTCAGCCTCTTGTCCCCCTGGTTGGCTGTGCTCCAATTCATACCCCTTTCACCATAAACATATAAAAATCACAAATACTGAAGTACCACATCTTGAAGTTAATTTGATGCTTTGTCCTATACTTTAAAATAACAGTAATTGATTTAGAAAATAAACACTTGTGGGGATGCCTGGGTGGCTCAGTGGTTTAAAGCCTCTGCCTTCAGCTCAGGTCATGATCTCAGGGTCCTGGGATGGAGCCCCACATCGGGGTCTCTGGTCAGCAGGGAGACTGCTTCCTCCTCTCTCTCTGCCTGCCTCCCTGCCTACTTGTGATCTCTGTCTGTCAAATAAATAATTAATTAATTTAAAAAATTTAAAAAAAAAGAAAACAAACACTTGAAGTTAAGCATACCAATTCTTATACTACTCATGTGAGTAGTCAATCTCTACAGGAATATTATTAAAGCAGACTTGGATTACATTGTTCTACTTACTACTATAGCCAACTTTGATTTTAGGTTAAGCAAAATGATGTAATCTTTTATATTAAATTCATGGTGTTAATACCAATTTCTTTGGCATCATTATTGTGCTTGTATTTGTTCATTAGTTTTGGTTTTGAAATTATACAAATCCCATACACAAAATGACTTTAAGCTTATTTAAGCAATTGTTAAGCTTAACTGACAATCTATCTAGTCTAAATCACACGGATTTCTCTTAGAAAATATACTATGATGGTTCATGATGTAGAATGTAGAGGGAGATACATTTATCTGAATCCTAACTTCACCACATGAGAATTGTGTGACACTCGGAAAGTGTATCAACTCCTCTAAGAAAAGAGACTAATAAATACCAGCACTCCCTTCATTTGTTATTAGAATTGCTTGAGTTGATAGGCAGGAAGGACTTAAAACAGTACTTGGCTCGTGGTACATGCAAGTGTTAGTTTTACTCTTATCGTTATTATTATTATTATTATTATTATTATTATTATTTATTCTCTCATTTTTTGAGCAGTGATTGGGATGGATATTTACCAAAGGCGATGGTCTTGAACTGATAACTATAAAGCAACAATTTTAAAAATTGGATGTTTGCAATTTTATACCTCAAGAAGCTACTTTAAGACCAATCATTCTGCTGTGATCCTCAGGCACTCATTGTCCTAGTCTGTTCAGCCTGCTTGTAACAAAATGCTACCAACTGGGTGGCTTATAAACAACAGACACTTATTTCTCACAGTTCTGGAGTCTGGAAGTCCAAGTTTAAGGCACCAGCATATTCCAGTGAAGACCTTTTCCTGGGTTGCAGATTTCTTGTTTTGTTCTCATATAGAAGAAGATGCTGGGAGCTTTTAAGGGTCTCTTATAATAGTACTAATCCCATTTATGAAGCCTTCTCCCCATTACCTAAGAATCTTCCAAAAGCTTCACTTCTTAATACCATCACATTAAACATTAGGATTTCAACACATGAATTTTGGAAGGGAAACAAACTTTTAAACTTAGCACTAGCCACGTTTCCAATCTGTGTCTAAAACTACATGTATGGCCAACCATTAACTTACCTTCTCATAATTTTTTTTTTAACTAATTTCTGGTGCTTTGTCTTTGGCTTTTACCAAGGGTTATTTCGATAACCATATTTCTTTGCAATAAATGCTAGGTTATTTATGAGCTCTTATACTCCTACACTCCAGGGATTTTCCTGGAAGGCATGATTCAAACTCATTTTTTAGAAAAATTAGAAATTTGTAGTTGAATATATGAATAATTACTCCAGATTAGCTTTGGGGACCTTATACGTTAGTTTGGTCACCTGAGGATAACATCTCTTACAGCTCTGCTCTGCCCAGTGATTTATACAAACAACTTAAGTTTGAATTTATTTAAGTTTGAATCCCTGGAAATGGAAAGTGATCTACTACGCGGAAATGAAGGTCTCATTGGCATCTTTTTTGACTTAGCTTATATCAGTTCCTCTACAGATATTCACTGTAAAACTGAGAGCTGTCCATGGGGAAGACTTTCATTATCCTCTTCATCCAGTTCTTGCCCTTGTTTGGCTAGTTTTCAAAATGCCAGCCAGATAGATAATTGTTAAGAGACATTACTAAAACTTCTTCTGTCTATGCTATAAGATCACTATTTTTCTAAGTATTTTGAGGACCAAAATTAGTTGGTTCATGAGAAAACCTTATAAGGGTGCCTGGGTGGCTCTGTCCATTAAGCAGCTGACTTTCAATTTTGGCTCAGGTCATGATCTCAGGATGAGATCAAGCACTGTGTTGGGCTCCTCACTGGTGTGGAGCCTCCTTAAGATTCTCTAGCTTTCTGCCCCTCCCCCATTCACACCGTCTCTCTCTAAGAACAAAAACAAAAATTAAAAAATTAAAAAAAACAAGAAGTCCTTACAGCTGATATCTTAAAGTACAGTGAACATCGATTTCATTCAAATTAGGACCCTAGAGTTTTAATTGTGAGTAGTAATTTTATAATATTTCAGTGTTAAACTAAATTGATTTATAGTAGGAATCTTATTTGACTTGGAGAAATATTAAAGAAATCTGGGGAACCTGGGTGGCTCAGTTGGTTAAGCAGCAACCTTTGGCCAAGGTCATGATCATAAGGTCCTGGAAATGAGACCTGCATTGGGTTCATTGCTCAGCAAGAACCTGCTTCTCCCTCTCCCTCTGCCTGTCGCTTCCCCTGCTTGTTCTTTCTCTCTGTGTCAAATAAATAAATAAATAAATAAAGTCTTAAAAAATAGATTTAAAAAAAGAAATCTTAGGTGTTTCTTTAAAATTCAGTGGGAAAAATGTTAGTTTTTGTTCCCCAAATTCTTTGAGGTCAGGGACTGTAGTTTGAAGTGTGACTACAAAAAATCGCCTTACTCACTTTTCTAACTATGCAAATTTCCCTTTTACATAGTTATTTGTTGATGACAATTTGCATAATTTCTACCTGAAGATGTCAGACATCCATTAAATAATTATTAATGAATTGCTGAGAAAAATTAACATCTATCTCTTATTTCTTATATGAATATTCCATGTAGACTATTGCTGTACTCTTAGTTCTTAATATTTTTGAACTCATTTTAATTGTGGAATTGCATTTGAGATTAAAAAAATAAGCTAAGTTGACTATTGAAAACAACTTAGATAATATGATCTATAAAAAGAGCTACCCTCTATTCTCCAAGAAGCATATCAGACAATTTTGTTATTTATACTAGGTCTTTTTTTTTTTAAAAAAAAGATTGTATTTATTTATTTGAGAGAGAGAGTAAAAGCATGAGAGAAAGGATGGGTAGTGGGAGGGGCAAAGGGAGAGGGAGAAAGAGACTCCTCGCTGAGCAGAGAGCCAGATGTGGGACCCAACCCCAGGACCCTGGGATCATGACTTGGACAGAAGGCAGCCGCTTAACCTACTGAGCCACCCAAGTGCTCTATACTAAGTCTTTTACAAAGGATTTGAAGTCATTTGTAGAATATGTGGATTTTATAAGGAATGATTAAGTAACGAAGGAGTTGGAGTGAAGGGAACTTCCAGCAAAATAAATGAGAGTGAGGAATAAAGTTGTCACCCAAATATTTATAGCATAATGGCCTTTAAAATTGCTAGAAGTGGTACTGGAGTATCTTTCTTTAGTGAGGGGGGTTAAATATTATGTATTATGAAACCAAAATCCAATCACAATATTCTTTCTCAATAAAACACTATGAAGATGAAACTATACATGATAACTTAAAATTATTAAGCTTCAAATAAACAGCATCCATCTCCACAAGAATATTGAAGAGACTCACACTGCTTACATGTTAATTCACTTATAAGGATTGGTATTGAACTGGTGACATAAGAATCTAGACTGAGAAAATGGTCTACTATATCCTATTCAGCTTTGCATCTTTAGTGAGCATCTATTGATAACTCAATAAACATTCATTGAAAGAATGAATGAATATAGGAATCAGTGAATTAAGAGAGGAATGAATAAAAGAAAATATAGGGCTCTTTGGGGATCCTGATGACTTCTTAAACTTTGGGTCACTGTGAAAAAAAAAAATCCAAAAGTGTTTTTCCAGCTGTTTCATGTTTTAATATGCAGAAATCTCAGAATCAGATTGTGAACTTAGATTAGTTGACAGTGGCTTATTCAGCATTTATCTTTCCTCCTACCTTTGTCCTTTAAAAAATAGCAGCTGTCATCAAAAACAAAATACAACAAACAAAAAACCCTCCTACTCTATGACAGGTGCTTTTCATTTATCTCACTCTCTTAGCTCAGGCTGCCATGACAAAATACCATAGACTGAATAGCTGGAACAACAGAAATGTATTTTCTCATGTTCTGGAGACTGGAGATCAGGGTGCCACCATGGTTGGCTTTTGGGGAGAGTTCTCTTCCTGGTTTGCAGACAGCTTCCATGTTGCTATCTGTTCCCATGACCTCTTCCTTGGGTGTACATGGGGAAAAAGAGCAAGCTCTCTGATGTCTCTTCTGTATGGGCACTAATTCCATCATTAGAACCCCACCCTTATGACTTCATCTAACCCAAATTATCTCCCAAAGTTCCCATTTCCAAATACCATCACGTCAGGGTGTAGGGTTTCAATGTGTATTTTGCAGGGATACAAACGTTCAGTCCCTAACAATTAATCTTCATGAGACCCTTCAAAGAGAATCTTACTGAAGAAAATGAGCATGAAGTTGGGATTTTATATATTTATATCATTCGTTTGCTTAACTATAATCGAGATTTTATTGGGAGCTGATGTGAACAGGCCCTAGAATGCAAATTTACTCTGAGCATACTCTCCAGCTTGATAAATATGTTAAACTAGAGTGTTAAATTAATATTTTGACATGAGAATATTACTGACAAGCAGATAATGGTTGACTTGACAGATTAGTAAAAACTGCCCCGGTATGAAAAGTGAAGTAGATCGAAAGTACCAATGAATGAATTTATTCCCTGTATTTTCCACATAAGGAAGCTTCACTAATTACCTGCCAGGTTTTCTGCTATCATTATGGAAGAAATGGGAAAATTATGCTCGAGGGGTGGACTTATATGATGAGCAATAACCTACAGAAAACTCACCACAGAAGATTGATGAAGCTACTGGAGCTTTTCCAGTTCACAGTCAGAGTTCGTCCGACAGGACGCTGTTAACTTGGTGATCTGCTTCCATATGACCACACTGTATGGTTGTGGAAAATGCATTTTCTAAGGTATCAGGATACCCGGATTTAAATCCTGGTGCTACTATTTCAAAACCTACAGCCAGTTACTTGGTTACACTGAGCCATCATTTTCTTGTAACAAAATATTCCTCAGGGTTCTCGTTCACTCAAAATAAAATTCAACGAAATAAAAATAAAAATAAGAGCTAAAATTTATTTAATGCTTCCTGTTCTAGACAAGGTGCTTATCATTTCACACACATAGGGTGATCTGAACTTCTGTGCACCTGTTCCTTCCCTGCACTTGCCGTGCCTTCCTGTAGGTGGAGTATACTTCCCTGTTCTGGCAATTCTGTGTGGCTAAAGGCGTGTATTTATATAACGTCCAAGCAGACACCTGAAATGAACCTTTGCCCTTTAGGTCAGCCTCCTCCAATCTCTGCCCTTTGCCATGAGAAAAGAAGGTCTCAGTGGCTACTCCTTCAGTCTGACACTTGAACTACAAAGACACACTTCTAGCATTGCTCAGAAGAGCCACAGCCAGCTGGAGCGCTCATATAATAAGTTCTGCTAATGAGTATTTATCACTGTAAGACAATGAGGGTTTGGGGTTGTTCTCTGCTACAACGATCCCTCGAAGCCAGCTATTGCCATAGCAATTCCTAAAATACGTGCTGTTGGCTTTAAGGCCACGTGATGGACAACCAGAAAATACTTCCAGATACCGGTTTACTTCTTGTTACTCCCTGGGATGCCACACTATTTAAACAGCATTCTTTTCAATTGTACTTTAATTTCTGAAGAGTGAGTGGTTGATATTCAAATGGTAGATTATTTTAAGTTTCATTTTATCATTGGTTATTGGTAGTAGAGAGAAATATTATTTTTTATAAATAATATATAGTACTTTTATCATTTTATATTGTTGGCTAATTATCTTTCATTAGTGTAAATGTTTTTATGTTACAAGTAATGGATACTTTATCTCTTCACCTTTAACCTTTATAAGTCATTTAATTTCCTGGCCAGTTCTGTTAAACAGTAGTGGTGATAAGGGGCATCATTATCTTACTTCAGACCTCAAAATAAATGTATTTAAATCTATATATTTGTTTAAACATATTTATAGAATTTTTTAGATAACTTTTATAAGCAGAAGAATATTCTTAACTAGTTTTTAAATTTTTAGACATTTTTATCAGTCTTGTTTTGGTCAGTAAAATGGAATTATTTTATTATTGTAATAAAGGTTTTTTTTCTTTAAGGAAATTAGACCAATATGAGTATAAAAAAAGCTGGGTGAGGGAAGAGTTGCAGTGGGAGGTCAAGGAGTCACTGAGGACTTCACTCTGAGGTGCTGAAATGAGTCTCCGGAGCAGTCTCTCAAGTTCGCCTAGAAATTCCAGTGATTGCTGCCTCAAGGTTTGGGTCTTGGGCTGTAGTAGCCAAGTAGGAACTTGTAAAGAAATCTTTGAAGCCATGGTATTTGGCTGCTGCAACCTCCCTGGAATGAAAACCTCTTCTCCAGTTCATTTTCCAAATACTGTGCAAGATCTCCTTGGCAAGCTCTGGCCTAAAGCTATGTGGGGGAGAGGGTTCTGGAAAATGAGGTTCCTGGTATCTGCAATGCAGAATAATCCTTAGAAGAGAGGATAGTACACTCATGGTCCAATTGGATGAAAAAATATAACTAAACTATTAAGTATGTATACCACACATAAATACTCTTTGGAAGAAATCTCAGAGGATGAATTCCACTAAGAAGGGTAGGAATTTAGGAGAAAGTTATGGGCTATGGGAAGTAAGAATAGGTAAAAGACTTAATAATAATTATCACTATAAGCATTAACAATGACAAGAGGTCATTGGCAAGGACAAGTGTTTAGCTATGGAAATTTTCATTCAAAATTCAAGACAACTTCCAATATTAATGTTTGTTTATTTAATACATTGCTACTTGTATAGTAGTTCTTACTTATCAGGCAAATATTAATTTAACTCATGACAATTTTTAACTCTTATGACTCTTATGATCATTTGAGGTAGGTAATACTATTATCCCCATTTTACAGATGAGAAAAGTAAGACCTAAAGAATGAATTGATATGTTCAAAGTCACAGATCTATGAACTGTGGAGCTGAGGTTTATACCCAGGCAGTTATTTCCATACAGCACCATTATTAACTACTGCTCTTCTACTTGAACGCCAAAATTGGGTGGAGGGAGAATGGAGAGACTAGAGGGATGGAGGGAGTACAGATTTGCAGAAGTTCTTGCTTTTGTGTATGGGAAAACATGGCAAAGGAAGCATCATAATTTTGCTCTTTAGATCAGACACTTACATGAGTGACATGATCGAATTTGACCACCGCACAGCTGCAGAACTGACAAATCATATTTCTGACCGCCCACCCACATTAACTTGCTATCATTATGATTTCAAATCTAGAGCTTATAGAAATCAATGTGCCCATGACAGGCTATGTGATTACTCTTGGTTTAGTGCACCGTAGTAAGTGAGAGAGACTCATGACTAGAAACACGTCTGGTGGAAATCAACCCTTTTTGAACTAGAGGGCAGTTCCCAAAGAATAGGATAATGTGATTTTGTCGCCAACCGCAGAACCTTTGATCGAAATGGCCAAATCCTAGTTGTTTTTGTGGCCTCACCTGGATTCTAAAATCTCTGAAACTAGAACTAGACCTTGCCGCAGGTACTCAGCGTGCCACCTTGCACGGGGTAAAGGAACTACAGCAGTGATAAAGCACTGGATTTCCAAAGTTCCAAGAATCTTCAAAGGAAGGATGATAAGGATGTTTCCATTTCTGGTTAAGTTATATAAAAGAGAATAACTCACACTGGAAAGAGAAGGACTTACCTCTCTTCAGGAGTGTTTTGTAGGAAACGCCACTAGGCCCCAGAATTATCTGGTCCATGAAATACCCAGGACTCAGACCCACAAGTTTTCCTTCAGTATGTGTGGGTGGGAACTGCTTTTCCAAGAGATTCTGACAGATGTGCTTCATAAATTTCACTGAGAAACTCCTGTCATCTAAGAAATGTCACCTTGCTTTCAGTTTTTACTGGATGGGGGTGGAAGGCGGTTGTTGTCTTTCCCCCAAACCCACTCAAGTCTACAAAACCTTTCCTCCTGCCTCAGGATAGTTACTTGTCAGAAGGTCTTCTGTAGAATACCTAGTGACGTGCTGATTGATATTCCTTTAAACTGACCCACATATTTATTCTTTTTGTTGCTCTTTATTCTTTTTGTGGTTATTTCCCCCAGATATATCTTGTGAATCTATTTATACTCGCTCCTTTTCTTTTGGTTGCTGTTCAAATTTTACCTTTTTAAATGCCTTTTTTCTTTTTTTGAATGTTAGACATCGTGTGTGAAAAACTGTAGAGTTAATTTGAGATGCTCTATGATCTCATTGTCCTCCAGAGACGATTAGCTTTTTTTGTCATTAAAATTAATTATATGAAATTCTGCCTTATGAAAGTAGGGACAGGATTTAATATAATATGGGATTGATCTGTTTGAAAGAGAAGCTTCGGTCTTTTTTTTTTTTTTTAAGATTTTGTTTATTTATTTGACAGAGAAGGAGAGCACAAATAGGAGGAGAAGCAGGCTGGAGAGAGAGAAGCAGGGAGCCCAACACCTAGGACCCTGGGATCATGACCTGAGCCGAAGGCAAACACTTAACTGAGCCACTCAGCGGCCCCATGAGAAGCTTGTCTTTTCAAGTCTTATCAATTCCGTTCCACTATTACAGTTACAAATTAGTTTTTTGTTGTGTCTCTGAAAGCCATTGTTCAGCTTCTTTGGCCCCAGTAATGTGTGATTGTTAAAAGCTTTGCTCAACTTCTAATATATATATATGTAATGTTAACTTCAGGAGGAAAGCAACACTATGTGTTGAGGTAACTACTGTGAACTTCCCTTCTTTCTGGAATCCTGGCCGCTTAGTCTTCATTGCCTTACCAGGATTCTGGCAAGGAACTATGTGTTTTGTTTTATATTGCAAAGTGGATGGTTGCTGGTATTCTCTCTGTGCAATCTTTTGAGGGTTAGGATGAAAATGCCTTCCTACAAAGAAATTTACTTATTCTTTCTTCCAGTTGTCTGGAAGTGCTGCAATCCTAGTATCATATATTTAGAATTATTTAGAATTACTTGATTGAGGTTTTTTTTTTTTTTCCTGTCACAAATGAGGCCTGAAAACTCACAAGAGGACTGCATAATGGCTTCAGATTCTAGAATATCTTTTTCCCCTTTGTCTAGCATGATAATTGTTACTAGCAAATTTTTCTCACTGTCTCTTTCTGCAAAATGAGATTATTTCTCGTTAGCTTGTGAACATTGAAATTTCTTCTTAAAGGATGGAGTTACCCATTGGTCTGCCTCCCGTATGCAGGACCTAATCTCTATCTCTGTTTGCTGTCACAATAAAATTTGTCATCTTGAGATTCAGAAAATGATTCAGATAATTGATTCAGGATGACACCTGGCTTACGCACTTGCTTCTGCATGGAAGTCTGCTTTCCCTTTGTCATTTGGTTTGGTTTTGGCGCCACGTGTGTGCATTTGTTTGCCCCTGTACATATCTTACTTTCTTGCTTGATACCAATACTTTTAAAAACATAATTCTGAAAATATTTGAAGAACTTCAAACTACTTTCAAGGGGAAAAAAAAATAAAAAGTATACTATTGTTGTGTAAACAAAATTCTGCTATAGTGTACAGAGCAAATTTAAGGAAATATTATCTTTCTAGAAGTGGTGTGATTGTGGAGCATCTTTTTGTGGAAGTATGTATGACAAAACACCTAAGGTGTGTTCTTTATCTCCTTCCCTGAGGCAACTTTAAGTCAACATTTTTCTTTTACTGATAACTTTTTTCTTATTTTTAATAGAACTTCTCTTAATGGACCTGTCATTCCATATCACAAACATCTCAAAGATTTATTCAAGGATTAGAGAAATGCATGCACTTTTCTCTTTTTTTCCCCCAGAAAAAAACTGAACTCAGCTAGTTCCTGGTCATTTTTTTTCTTCATTTTCCCAAAACTGTGGTTCAATCTAGAGTCATCTTAATCCATTTTCTTCATTGCTCTGTGGAGCATTCTACTAGCAATAAGAGAGGAATAACAAACAGGAAAGGAAGCCTAATTACTGTAGGCAATATATCTAAAGAGGATTTTTATTAAGAAAACCTATCAAAAGGCCAAGATATGGCATGATTTTTATGATTGTAAGAAAATCTCAGAGACAGGGCACCTGGATGACTCAGTTGGTTAAACCTCTGCCTTCAGCTTAGGTCATGATCCCAGAGTCCTGGGATTGAATCAGGATCCCTGCTCAGCAGGGAATCTGCTTCTCCCTCTGTCCCTCCCTCTGGCTGGTGCTTTCTCTCTCTTGCTCACTCTCAAATAAAAAAAAAACTAAAATAAAATCTTAAAAATAAAAAAAGAAAAGAAAATCCTGGAGACATTTCCAAGAAGTTTAATACACAAAAGCCGTCAATTTCCACTTTCACTGCATGATTCTCCCAATGGTGACTCAAGAAATAGAACTCCCTACCTGCTTGTCCCTCCTTTCTCACTTCATCTCCTCTAGTCTTGAGAATTTGCTTCCACCTCTAGAATCACCTAATGTCATTAATATGCCTGTCTTATATATGAGCTGAGAGCAAACTGTGGGCTTTTAGGGAGTGTAGGGTATATCCTGGGGGCAGTGTAAATGGAAACAGCATGGGCATTATGAAGTCCTAAGAGGGTAAGTGGTATAAAGGGTAAACAGCTGAAATTTATTGATAACCCTCATGCTTGATAAAGTCAATCAATGCTAGGAGAACATCTCAGAACTAATGTAGTCAGAAGCTGTTGCTGTGCTCAAGTTTTCCACTGTGAGTCACGACATAGAAACAGAACAACAGGGTGCCTGGGTGGTTCAGTCTGGTTAGCATCCACTTTCAGTCAGGTGATGATCCCAGAGTTCTGGAATTGGGTTTCTCTTGGGGCTCCTTGCTCAGCAGGGAGTCTGCTTCTCTGCTCCTCCCCTGGCTCCTGCGGTCTCTCTGTCTCACTCTCTTTCTCTAAAATAGATAACTAAATAAAAATTTTTAAAAAGCAAGAGAAAAAAAGAAACAGAACAACAAAAAAGACTGAATGAACAGAATGGAAAGCAATTCTAGGTAATCACTGGAGGAAAAAACAATCATCTTGTTGTCCTAGTGCTGAACAAGATTTAGGGTAATAACAATGGGGGGAATTACTGTGAGGTCTTCGCCAAGTCAGTTCTGTACTTCAGAATCTTTATTGTTTCATCACACTCTTGGTTTCGAATTTCAGATCACTTAGAAATAGGTTCAGCAGGGGTGCCTGGGTGGCTCAGTTGGTTAACCATCTGATTTTCCCTTGGGTCATGATTTACTGAGATCTAGGGATCTACTGAGAGCTGGGGATCCAGCTCCATGCTCCATGGGGAGTCCGCTTGTCCTTCTCCCTCTGCCCTTCCCCCCATCTTGTGCTCTCTCTCTCAAATAAATAAATAAAATCTTTTTTCTTAAGAAAAGTTTCTGCCACACATATGAAATAAAGTGCTAAAGGAGGCTGAACAAAATAGAGTTAAAAAAAATTTTTTTTTCTCTTACACAATGAGGAATTTAAAAGTTGGTAATCAGAGCAAGTACATTAGCACCACATTCCTACAAGTGTCCCAGGCTTACTGTTGTTCTCATGGTTGCAAGATGTCTCTTTTCCGGATTTTATTTCCTTGGACATCACAACTGTTTTCCAGAAGGAAGGAAGAAAAGCATGAGCTGGCTAAGCCTGTGCCTATTTTACAAAGTATTTCTAGAAGCCCATGCAATGTTAGCCTATGAGCCAGAACTGTTCCAATAACTACCTCTATCTACAAAGAAAAATGAAAAATATGCAGTGGAGGTGTTAAGATTATCATCTGAACGAAACCACTATTCATTGATGGGGAATAAGGGAGATTGGAGACCAAGTAATTAATGGAACACTCTGTGGTCTGCCTGGTATTCACTTCACTACCCAGTAGGGGCAATAATATTATCCTGTATGACTGTTGCTTGACCCAATATTTGTGATTCTCCTGTAAGGCATACTGTCAGAATAGTGTTTCCCCGCCTCCTTGAAAATACGCATGGCTGTGGTTTTT
>NC_081557.1:145676477-145712735 GCF_022355385.1 Mustela nigripes | reverse complement strand
CGTGCGCGCGCGCAGAATATTAAAGGTATAAATTAAAAAGAAATGGGCTAAAATGTCTATGAAATGTTAGAAAGTAAAGGTGAAAATTCATAAATTATTCCTTTAATCATTTTAAGATGTTTGATAATGAAGGGAAAAAATATAAGTAGTAGCAAGAGAAAGATTGGGAAAAGATACTTATCAAAAACCTGGTGCACATATGGCACAATTCTAGAGAGTCAGTAACATATATCACAAACATCAACCTAAAACTGCGCTGTGATTTTAATGTATAGTTTTAGACCAAATTTAGACTGCCAAGCATTTCTGATGATAACACACATCATAAAGAAGAAAGAAGATAAGAAAGATGGTGATTTATCAAATCTTAGAAAACTTCTATACGTCTGCCTGAAATAAGATGGCCTTGCTGTCTCACATTTGTGACCCCAGGATGAACTGTTCATGGAGTCTGGAGTTGTTAGGGTCATAACTACCACAATGAAACTGAATACACTCAGGGGATTCATCAGACAATACTGTACTCCAAGCTACAATTTATGACTAAAACTTTTCACAGAGTTCTATAGTTTAAAAATGTGTGATAAACAGAAAATGAGACTGGTGTGTGTTAGAGGTTGGTGATGACATCTTTTCCTTTTAGAATTCCATCTGTCACCATAGCAAAGAAAATGTCTATGTATCGTTGGTGCTCACACAACCTTCCACACTACTTAGGTATGTGAGAACTGCTTTGACTACTTTTCTTTCACTGATTTATTTATCATTTGTTCATGCAGCATGAATAAGGCACACCATTTATGCACTAGGTACTAAGAAAGAGGAATAAAATGACAAAAGAGCAACAAATGCCATGTCCTCACAGAGTTGACCACCTAGTAGGGGACATGAACAATAACCAATTAATTGCAATGCAATGAACATTATTATGGGAGGTACAGAATGCTGTAGGAACACAAGAGTTTACACCCACTCAAGAATTTAGAAATGAATTCTGAAAAGAATACAATTTCAGCTGAAACAAAAGGAGTTAGATAGACAAAGAGGAAGCAGTCTCTTCCAGGCAGATATATCAATAAAAATAGTCTAATTATGCTGAGATTACAAAAAAGATCTCCAAGTGTCAATGGTTTACAATTATGAAGGCTTGTTTTGCTTTCATTCTATGTGTCCATCATGGGTTGGTTGCAGCTTTGCTCTACATCTTCTTTTCTCCAGGACATGAGATGATGAATCATCCTCCAGCTGAAACACTATCTGTGGCAGAAGACAGATGGCTCTTAGAGTTATCATCCAAACGTGACACGTGCCACTTCTGCTTACATTTCACCGGACAAAGCAAGTTGTGTGGCCCAATCCACAGGGCAACGATGTATAATCTCCCAATGGGCAGGGAGGGAAGCATATTGAGAACTGGATTTAATGGCAGAAGAATTAAATCACCTGTCAATGGTTTAAACAAAGGGATAGACCCAATACAGAACTTGATATGTCTTGAGACTTAAATCGATTTCAGTTAGCTTGAGCTTAGATGAAGAAGCAGGAAGTGATCAGGCATAATGCTGGTCAGCGAGCATGAGCCAGATTAGGCAGGTTCTACAGGCCAGTTAAAAAGTCAGAACTTTATCATGAATGCTTTGGGTAGCCTTTGATGGCTGACTGGAATATGGAAAGCAGATTGGAAATGGGGCAAACTGCAGTAAGAGGGGCACAGTTACAAAGTGCAGACCTTCATCGGTGTGAAAAATCATGAAACCTGAAAAAAGGCAGAAGGAATGAAAAAAGCCACTAAGATTTATGGTGTTTGGAAAACTGACTCTGCAGTGGTTGGAGAATGCTTGGAGGTGATCAGGGAAGCAAGTAAAGATGCAGCCCAAGTTTTGTTTCTGTGGTACAGTAGTATCAATCTCAACACAGAAAACAGAGAGTGATTAGGTTTGGGAATAAGATGGGAAAGTCGTTTGGGGACATGTTGAGGCTGGCTCTCCTAGAACACATACCACTGGAAGAATCCAGTAGATAGGTACACATTTAAATCTAAAGCTATGAAGGAAGGAAAATCCAAGGTATGAAAGGAGAAAGGACTAAAAGCTAGTGCAGCACAACACAAACATTTTTCTTGTGAAGAGATTTTCTATGGCCTTTATTAAAAGCACACTCCCCAATACCTTTATTAGTCTGCCAGAAGAGGAAGGGCCTTCATTCTTGAAGCAGGTCCACAGGTGCTTCTTCAGGATCGCCCACAGCACTCAGTATACAGTGGTCCGAAGAACAATGCAGTGGTGAATCCCACAGTTTGGGTTTCAGTTCCCTGCTTTGCTCATAGCAACATTGTGCCCTTGGAAAACCCCCTAATTATCCCTGTCTTAATTCTCTCATTTGCAACACGGGGATACTAATGCCTTTATTTCACACTGGGCAAGGCTGTTGGGACTAGCAAAGCTGAATGATGTAGACGGAAAGCTCTTTGGAAGCCGAAAACTATCTTCGAAATGCAAGTTGATATTATAATGTGCACTCTCAGAGGGGAAATTCCTAAATCTATTTCGAGGTCTCATAAAATATAGAGAAAATAGAAAGTTCTTTGCCAAACCTCATAAAAGAAAAATTGACAACATTTCTGACATGACTCATTCTTCCTTTGAAAACCAACTATCAGATAAGGGTCAACTCCTTTTAAATAGAAAGTTAAGGAAAACAAAACTTGTAAGAAGTCTTTTCCGTGTGAGGGCTGTTGTTTTTCACGTTGCTCATTTCAGAGGTGTCCATTATTTATATATGAGTTGCTCTTTGGCCCTAACCTTAACCCAAATCTTTGTCCTTTTCTCCCCTCAAGCAGATACATTTGAATGGTAATAAAGTAGTTAAATTTTCCAATGATGTTATCAAATCAGCAATCTTTCTTGGGAAGCTTTCTGTATTAACCAAAAACTTTGAACATCATTACACTTAAAAAAAAATTAATTCCAGAAGACTTTTCTAGAGATAAGAAACCAGGAGCTGAGTGTTTGCACTGCCAATGGCCCAGTGAATGTGTTTTCTATAACTTACATTTTCTTTTCTTTTTTTTTTTTTTTAAAGATTTTATTTATTTATTTGACAGAGAGAGCCATCACAAGTAGGCAGAGAGGCAGACAGAGAGAGAGGAGGAAGCAGGCTCCCTGCTGAGCAGAGAGCCAGATGTGGGGCTCGATCCCAGGATCCTGAGATTATGACCTGAGCTGAAGGCAGAGGCTTTAGCCCACTGAGCCACCCAGGCACCCCAACTATAACTTACGTTTTCAAACAGTAATTACAACTTCCTTTTCAACAATTTTAATTTATTTAAGTTAGAGCCAAGCTTCACTGTCACTGTTTATGTGTTTTGTTCTTGTAAACTCCAATGTAAAAACTCTTTAGTACTCACTAGCCAAGCAGTTTATGAGAAAGTTTGGACTCTTGGCTGTACATCAAATGTTTTCTTTTTTTTTTTTTTTTTAAGTGTTATTTTGAATACTCATGTCAAGAGTAGGACCTATACTTTCAATTTACTATAATCTCTTCATTTTATTTTCATAACCCAAAATTGCCCCAAACATGAAAGCAATATGAAAATATATGCCACAGAAAGCACTGTGATTTAGAGAGAAAAAGAAATAAAACTTTACTATATATTTCATTAAATTTTAGTTTTGTAGAATAAAACTAACTATATTTTCAGAGATATATTGATAGAAATTACGATGTTTGCAGTTAATTTCTAAACTGTATTAATTTTAAAGATAATATATATTTGGTATATGGGCCATCACTTACCACCTCCACCCCAAAATCACTAACCTGTCATTATATATTTTCTCAATGAGTCCTCAAGATCTTCCTTAACCCAGTACCCCAGGCAGCCACTTCCAGTCACTTAGGCTTGGCAAAGAAGATGAAACAGAGTTGCCACTCTGAGACCAACAGGCTCAGTGATGTATCTTAAAACATAAATGCATTTCATCCTACTTTATAGTAGATATAGCTTGTATGTAGATATGATCTTTGAATGTAAAAAAAAACCTTTTCTTGTAACTTAAATTATACTATAAACATGAAACTTTCATACAACTATTTTTATAGGTATTAACACTACTTACAGTATAATAGATTCTTTCTCTTTTATCTGTACCCTCTGTGTCATCCTTCATATCACCCCAAAATAATAAAGTGTTTGCTAATTGTTAACCACTAAATGCTCATTTAGCAATTATCACTACACTCATTTCAAACAAACTGTTAATTTAGGAAAGGGAGAACATGTGAATTTTAGATCTTACATAAACTTCTTTATCACTTCTATGACTACAGCCTACTTTTTCATATTTCAACTAGTCTTTTCATTGCTGTTTACAAAGCAATAACAAAATGGACATTTTTAATACACTAATGTGGAAAATTATCATTATTTTTCTGGAATACATCCTTTTACCTCTTATTGAAGAAAGGCGTTTCCCTCTTTTTTACATTCTTTTGGACTCTTCTAAATGAAACTCCACTAACTGCATTGTAAAGTCACACCAGGTAGCTCTTGAGATCACACAGATGTGTGTTGACAAAATAGCTATTTCAGACTTTGTACATTGTCTTGAAAAAAGTGTTTTAATGACTGGGAAACGACATTTGTTAAAGAAAACGGGTCGACTGAGGGTAAGCAGCTGTTTCTGTTTTAAATATTCCACCTGTTGGACCAATTTTATATCTGTCCCTTTTTCAAATCTTCAACAGATTCATCTTTTAGCTATTATTTACTTAACAATAGATGTCTGATATTTGTAATTTTGATATATGCAGCAAGCTGTTCAGTGTTATACCGTACCTCTTGGCTGGGACCTTTGGGAATTCTATTATAATGCACAGTTCTTGGTTGACAGCATCAAACAGATTTCCAGCTGCTATGAAAATATGCAGTCTCATCATCTGTAGCATTATGATGTGAAATCTTAGAAATGTAGTTCCTTAAAAATACATCTTTATATATTGGCTTTGAGCCAATACTTAATATATAGCTTTCTAGAGAATCCCCATTTAACACTCACTTTGAATTAACTTAATAAATCCTTGCTATGAAAATCTTTTATGGCTACTTATCAAAGAATCTTTAAGTAAAACTAATAATAATTATAATTATCATAAATTTATGTTTGTTGGTTTTTTATCATGAATACAGTCATATACAGTAGTATAGTCATTAAAATACATTTAGATTATTTATATAAATCACTAAACATCTTGAATAAATGGACTATATATTCATTCAATGTTAAGTGATTTTTATTAACAATACTTCTTGAACATACACTTGCCTATTTTCACATATACCCAAAACTTCAACCACTGACCACATACATCTTCTTTCACTAAATTTAGAGATACATAGATATGAGACACATTCCTATTTTCAAGGAGTTTATAGTTTGGTGAGTCTTTAAGTCAAATAATCGGCCTGTTCAAAAAAAAACTTGATCAAGACTGATTCATCTACTTAACTTATTTGTTGACAAAATTAATTGGGGGAGACAAGATGGTGGGGAAGTAGAAGGAGGCACTGTTTCAACCTGTACCCTAAAGTGAGTTGATTACCAATGCATGAAATCAGCCTGAGATCAGAATTATACACGTCTGGATCTCTACAGGGGCAAAAGACGCCAGTGGGCAGGTAAAGTGGAGTGGGATCCTGGAATTGATATCAGAAGATAAACAAAAGGGGGAGGGAGCCACCAGAGGCGACCTGTTGGAAAGTAATACCCCAATAAGAGAATGCCCTGTGTCTGGGGACCAGCATTAATTTGGAGACTGGTTGAAAGCACTAAAAAAGAGCAAAGGATTGTGGTGGGGGGCGGGGGGTGGAAGAATTGAGGGAATCCGGGTGACTAGGGACAGGGGCTTAAGTCCCCGGACCCAGGAGAGCCTCCCCTGGTGCTAAGCCAGAGAGAGTGCGGCGGAGAAACCAGGTCTAGGTCCCTGAGCTGCCAGGGTACCCGAGAACACGTGGGTCCAGCTCCTATGAGGGGCTGGGAGCCTCACCAGACGCAGAACGCAGAGCCATGCCAACAGAGCCTGAGATGCGTGCGCCCCTCACCCTCCCCTGAGAGAGGTATGCGAAGGCCCAGCCCAGTGCTCTTAAACTTACTATCAGAGCCTGAGATGCCTGCGCACCCCACAGCCTCCCCTGAGAGATGTGCACGCAAGTCCAGAGCTCTTAGACCCAGAAAGACCAGGCACTTCCAGCCCGGGGCCAGTGGGAAAATCTCAGTGGGCGATCAATGCTTGGAACCTCTCTGGCGGTCTGGAGCTGCCCAGAAAGCCGCCCCTACTGTGATTTTGGGTACAAGCAGAAGATTCTGTGTCCCCAGGGACTGTGACTCAGAACCTGCTCTGTCAGCGTCCAAGGGGGAATTTACATGGCCTCTGCAGCACCCACAGGGGAGCAGACTGAGGCTTCTCTCTGAGAGGGAGGTCGGGGTGCTGTTTGCTTTCCTCTAAACCTCCAAAAACCATCAAAAGCAGTCAAGGTGAGAGAAAAAAAAAGTGAACAAACATAAAAACCTCCAGAGAACAAACGCCTGAAAAAAGCAGTTTCCTCAGAGCCCACCCCCTTGAGGGGAGCAGGAGGACTTAACTCAGGAAACATCATTGACTGAAAGCCCACGTGGCAGGTCCCTCGCCCAGAAAAACAACCAGGAAAGAAAAAAAAAAAAAAAAAAAAGACTACAAGAGAACAACCACTACTACTTCATAGATACAACTTTTATTTTTACCTTGTTCCCACTATTCTGGTTCATTTTTTTAATATAGATAATTTACTACTACTAACTAATTAACGACTATTAACCTACTTACTGTCACAGTGAGATGTCCAGTACATCAAATTCCATAATAACCTTCTAACCTGAACTTTTTGATACATACACCTGTGTTTTTCTTTTGCATTTCTTTTTTAAATTCTTTTTTAAATTCTAGTTTAGTTTAGTCTAGTTTATTCCTTTTTTATTTTTATTTTCTAATATTCATATAGAGTTAAACTTCAAGGTAATCCTCTTTCCCCAATCAATGCTACCCCTATAGGTAAACCAATTTTTAGTCCCCGTTTATCTTAGGAAAGTTGAGTCCTTTAACAAAGATATTAAGATACATCCAGGAAGAATCAAAGTAACCTTCCTCACCCACACTGAGAATTTATAAACACTCTCCCATCTTTTTCTTCCGCCAGTGTTTGTGTTTTTGTGTTTGTCCTGATAGTATATAAATCTTAAACTTGGGGTTCTTTTTGATGAGGGTCTTCCTTTATTTGCTTATATATGTATTTTTTCTCTTGTCATATACTTTTATCAGTCTTTTTGTTTGTCTGTTTTTGTTTGTATACTTATAAATCTTACCTTGGGGCACATTTGGGCTGAACCTTCTCTTTTATCTTCCTTTTTTTTTTCCTGTCTCTCTCTCTCTCCTTTTTTTCTTTTTCTTTTCTTTTTTCTCTCATTTGGGTGGGGAATCCTGATTGCTCAGAAGCGTTCCAGGGTGCACCTTGACTGCACCACAGTCGATCCATCCAGCTACAACCGTTCAGTTATCTCTCACCAAAATGACTAGGAGGAGGAATGCCCAACAGAAGAAAAATACAGAGGATGGGCCTTCTGCAACAGAGCTTACAGCTATCAACATAGACAATATGTCAGAAAGAGAATTCAGACTAACAATTATCCAGGCAATAGCTAGGTTGGAGAAAACCATAAATGACCAAATGGAATTGATTAGGACAGAACTGAAAGCCACCGGGGATGAGGTTCACAATGCTCTCAATGAGTTCCAATCTAATATAAATTCTCTAGTAACTGAGACAGAAGATAGAATTAGTGATCTGGAGGACAAACAGATAGAGAGAACGGATCAGGAGGAAGCCTGGAACAAACAGCGTAGAAGCCACGAAAACAGAATCAGGGAAATAAATGATGCTATGAAATGTTCCAACATCAGAATTATTGGAATCCCTGAAGGAAAGGAGAAAGAAAGAAGTCTAGAAGACATAGTGGAACAAGTTCTTCATGAAATTTTTCCCCATCTCATGAATGGAACCAGCATTCATGTACTAGAGGCAGAACAGTCTCCCCCCAGGATTATAGATTCCAAAAAAAATCAAGGCACCTGATAGTCAAATTGAGGAATCTTAATTGTAGATACAATCTCTTGAAAGCCACTAGGACAAAGAGGCTCCTTACTTACAAAGGAAAGCCCATCAGAATAATGTCAGGCCTGTCCACAGAGACCTGGCAAGCCAGAAAGGGCTGGCAAGATATATCCAGGACACTAAATGAGAAGAACATGCAGCCAAGAATACTTTATCCAGCAAGACTGACATCCAAAATGGATGGAGAGAGAAAGAGTTTCCAAGACCGGCAAGGCTTAAAAGACTATGCAACCACCAAGCCAACACTGCAGGAAATATTAAGGGGGGTTCTATAAAAGAGGAAAAATCCCAAGAATAGCATTGAACAGAAATATAGACACAGTCTACAGAAAGAAAGACTTCAAAGGTAACTCGATGTCAATAAAAACGTATCTATCAATAATCACTCTCAATCTGAGTGGCCTGAATGCGCCCATAAAATGGCACAGGGTTGCAGATTGGATAAAATGACAGGACCCATCCATATGTTGTCTACAAGAAACCCATTTTTGAACCTAAAAAAACACCCAGACTGAAAGTGAAGGGATGGAGAAGCATCTTTCATGCCAATGGGCCTCAAAAGAAGGCTGGGGTAGAAATTCTCATATCAGATAAATTAGACTTTAAACTAAAGACTGTAGTCAGAGATACAGAAATACACTATATAATTCTTAAAGGGACTATTCATCAAGATGATCTAACAATTGTAAATATCTATGCCCCAATATAGGAGCAGCCAATTACATAAGAAAACTATTAATCAATATAAAGAATCATATTGATATGAATACATTAGTAGTAGGAGATATTAACATGCCTCTCTCAGAAATAGACAGATCATCGAAGCAGAAAATCAATAAAGAAACAAGAACATTGAATGACACATTGGACCAGATGGACCTCATAGATGCATACAGAACATTCCACCCTAAAACAACAGCATACTCATTCTTCTCAAGTGCACATGGAACCTTCTCAAGAGTAGACCACATACTGGGTCACAAATCAGGACTCAATGGACACCAAAAGACTGAGATTATTCCCTGCATATACTCAGATCACAATGCTTTGAAACTGGAGCTCAATCACAAGGGAAAGTTCCAAAGGAACTCAAACACCTGGAAGCTAAAGACCACCTTGCTTAAGAATGCTTGGATCAACCAGGAGATCAAAGAACTGAAACAATTCATGGAAACCAATGAGAATGAAGACACTTCCGTCCACAACTTATGGGATACAGCAAAGGCGGTCCTAAGGGGGAAATACATAGCCTTCCAAGCCTCCCTCAGAAAAATTGAAAAATCCAGAATACACCAGCTGTCTCTACACCTTAAAGAACTGGAAAATCAACAACAAATCAAACCAACTCCACACATAATAAGGGAAGTAATCAAGATTAGAGCAGAGATCAATGAGGTAGAAACCAGAGATACAGTAGAACGTATCAATGAAACTAGAAGCCAGTTTTTTTGAAGAATCAATAAGATCGATAAACCATTGGCCACAGTAATCCAAAAGAAAAGAGAGAAAGAGAGAAGGCCCAAATAAAATTATGAATGAAAAGGGAGAGATCACAACTAATACCAAGGAAGTAGAAACAATCATCAGAAGTTATTATCAACAGTTATATGCCAATAAGCTAAGCAATCTAGATGAAATGGATGCATTCCTGGAAAACTATAAACTTCCCAAATTGAACCAGGAAGAAATTTACAACCTGAATAGACAGATATCTAGTAACGAGATTGAAACAGTGATCAAAAACCTCCCAAAAAACAAGAGCCCTGGACCTGATGTATTCCCTGGGGAATTCTGCCAAACTTTCAAAGAAGAAATAACTTCTATTCTCCTGAAGCTGTTTCAAAAAATTGAAGCAGAAAGAAAACTTCCAGACTCTTTCTATGAAGCCAGCATTACCCTTACCCCCAAACCAGGCAAAGACCCTACCAAAAAGGAGAATTTCAGACCAATATCCCTGATGAATATGGATGCTAAGATTCTTAACAAGATCTTAGCAAACAGGATCCAACAGCACATTAAAAAGATTATCCACCATGACCAGGTGGGATTCATCCCTGTGCTACAAGGATGGTTCAACATTCGCAAATCAATCAATGTGATAGAACAAATTAATAAGAGAAGAGAGAAGAACCACATGGTCTTCTCAATTGATGCAGAAAAACCATTTGACAAGATACAGCATCTGTTCCTGATTAAATCTCTTCAAAGTATAGGGATAGAGGGAACATTCCTAAACTTTATAAAAATCTATCTATGAAAGACCCACAGCAAATATCATCCTCAATGGGAAAAAGCTTGCAGCTTCCCCTTGAGATCAGGAACACGACAAGGATGCCCACTCTCACCACTCTTGTTCAACATAGTATTAGAAGTCCTATCAACAGCAATCAGACAACAAAGAGAAATAAAAGGTATCCAGATTGGAAATGAAGAAGTCAAACTCTCTCTCTTCCCAGATGACATGATTCTTTATATGGAAAACCTAAAAGACTCCACCCCCAAATTACTAGAACTCATACAGAAATTCAGTAACGTGGCAGGAGACAAAGTCAATGTACAGAAATCAGTGGCTTTCTTATACACTGACAATGAAAATACAGACAGGGAAATTAGAGAATCGATCCCATTTACTATAGCACCAAGAACCATAAGATACCTGGAAATAAACCTAACCAAAGAGGTAAAGGATCTATACTCGAAGAACTACAGAACACTCATGAAAGAAATGAAGAAGGCACAAAAAGATGAAAGACCATTCCATGCTCTTGGATCGGAAGAATAAAGATTGTTAAAATGTCTATACTGCCTAGAGAAATCTATACTTTTAATGCCATTCCGATCAAAATTCCACCTGTATTTTTCAAAGAGCTGGAGCAAATAATCCTAAAATTTGTATGGAATCAGAAGAGACCCCGAATCACTAAGGAAATGTTGAAAAACAAAAATAAAACTGGGGCATCACGTTACCTGATTTCAAGCTTTACTACAAAGCTGTGATCACCAAGACAGCATGGTACTGGCATAAAAACAGTCACATAGGGCTCCTGGGTGGCTCAGTGGGTTAAAGCCTCTGCTTTCAGCTCAGGTCGTGATCCCAGGGTCCTGGGATCGAGCCCCACATTGGGCTCTCTGCTCAGCAGGAAGCCTGCTTCCTATCTCTCTGTCTGCCTCTCTGCCTACTTGTGATCTCTGTCTGTCAAATAAATAAATAAATCTTTAAACAAAAAAAAACAAAAAAAAAAAAACAGTCACATAGACCAATGGATCAGAGTAGAGAGCCCAGATATGGACCCTCAACTCTATGGGCAAATAATCTTCGACAAAACAGGAAAAACTATACAGTGGAAAAAAGACAGTCTCTTCAATAAATGGTGCTGGGAAAACTGGGCAGCTATATATAGAAGAATGAAACTCAACCATTCTCTTACACTGTACACAAAGATAAACTCAAAATGAATAGAAGACCTCAACGTGAGGCAGGAATCCATCAGAATCCTAGAGGAGAACATAGGCAATAACCTCTTCGATATCAGCCACAGCAACTTCTTTCAAGGTATGTCTCCAAAGGCAAAGGAAACAAAAGCAAAAATGAACTTTTGGGACTTCATCAAGATTAAAAGCTTCTGCACAGCAAAGGAAACAGTCAACAAAACAAAGAGGCAACCCACAGAATGGGAGAAGACATTTACAAATGACAGTACGGACAAAATGTTGATATCCAGGATCTATAAAGACCTCCTCAAACTCAACACACACAAAACAGACAATCATATAAAAAAAAATGGGCAGAAGATATGAACAGACACTTCTCCAATGAAGACATACAAATGGCGATCAGATACATGAAAAAATGTTCATCATCACTAGCCACCAGGGAGATTCAAATTAAAACCACTTTGAGATACGGCCTTACACCAGTTAGAATGGCCAAAATTAGCAAGACAACATGTGTTGGAGAGGATGTGGAGAAAGGGGAACCCTCTTATGCTGTTGGTGGGAATGCAAGTTGGTGCAGCCACTTTGGTAAACAGTGTGGAGATTCTTCAAGAAATTAAAAATAGAGCTTCCCTATGACCCTGCAATTGCACGACTGGGTATTTACCCCAAAGATACACATGTAGTGAAAAGAAGGGCCATCTCTACCCCAATGTTTATAGAAGAAATGGTCACGGTCGCCAAACTATGGAAAGAACAAGGATGCCCTTCAATGGACGACTGGATAAGGAAGATATGGTCCATATACACTATGGAGTATTATGCCTCCATCAGAAAGGATGAATACCCAACTTTTGTAGCAACATGGACGTGACTGGAAGAGATTATGCTGAGTGAAATAAGTCAAGCAGAGAGAGTCACTTATCATATGATCTCACTTATTTGTGGAGCATAACAAATAGCATGGAGAACAAGGGGAGATTGAGAGGAGAAGGGAGTTGAGGGAATTGGAAGGGGAGGTGAACCATGAGAGACTATGGACTCTGAAAAACAATCTGAGGGTTTTGAAGGGGCTGGGGGTGGGAGGTTGGGGGAACCAGGTGGTGAGTATTAGAGAGGGCATGGATTGCATGAAGCACTGGGTGTGGTGCAAAAACGGTGAATACTGTTATGCTGAAAAGAAATAAAAAATTTTTAAAAATTAATTGAACAAACCACCAGCAGGTGTAAAGCAATTGAGTAGAAAGTATCTTATAGATCCTATTATAGAAAATATCCTGCCACCCCCAAAATCTCACAACTCATGATTAGGATCATAGCATCGTCAATTTCTCTTAAATAACCTAACCATAAATCTCAAATGAGAATTAAAGTGGCATATGCTACAATTTGTGTGACATTGATAAGCCCCAGAACACTTAACAGGTCCAATTTCCATGATTCAAACATATGGTCAGGGAAAATGTATGTTCCCTCTCTCAGAACCAGAAATCAATAATGTGAGGTATTTTCAATTAACTCTGTGACACACTACAAAAATTTTATTAGGTAATAATAGAACTAATGAAATGTTGGTGTATGGGAATCATTTAAACAAAGAACTATTTGAAATTTAAGTAGAGTTTAATATGTTCACAGATATATTTGAGTAGACCATAGTCAATAATTTGAATTCTTCTCAAATGATATTTTTATCAATAAATTATAGGAAACTAACCTAATGAATGGACTCGGAAATGTCTGAAATCCAATTATTGGTCACTCAGTGATCAGTAACTTGGGAATGACCTATCACGTGATACCCTGGGAAGGCCCACAGAGACTCTGTATAGCTCTGGGTTAAGCCGCAGATTTTAATAGTGCATGTGGCTGGTATTCTCAGAGCTGGGCAGTCTGCAACTTCTACAATCTTCAGTTGCCTCCAAAGTGAAAATGGCTTGATATTAATGTTATTAATGGTTTTGATGATTAATATTTCTTACCTTTATGTCAAGATTAGCCCTAAGTTTGCTAAGAGAAAATTCACTCTGTTCCATTCAGGGAGACTGTATTAAATGAGTTAGAAGTTCTAAATTATGGTTTGTTAAGATTAGTCGTGTATTCAAAATTTGACAAATATTAACAAAATCCTCAAGTATGTGCAAGATTTGATTGAAAAATAAATTAGATTCAAGGTTATCACTGCAAGAGTGGCACTGTCATTTGCATCTCCAAGTGTTTTCTTGAGTAGCAGGTGAGGAATGACATCATAGTAAGCACTCTTGGATCCATGTAACCAGCTCCTGCCTGTCTGTATCAGTCCTTCTTAGAGGTAGACCAGGAATGTGGGGGCATGATGCAAGTCATTTTTTGTGTTGGGGAGATGAGAAAAGAGGAAATATGCTGTGAAAAATAAATTGCTCTGATAAATAAATAAATCTCACAAATACAGACTAGTCAAGGGAAGTTCAGACATTTGAGAATGAGAATGAGAAAAAGAAAACAGGGGCGCCTGGGTGGCTCAGTGGGTTAAAGCCTCTGCCTTCAGCTCAGGTCATGATCCCAGGATCCTGGGATCAAGCCCTGCATCAGGCTATATGCTCTGCATCAGGCTCCATGCTTGGTGGGGAGCTTGCTTTTCCCTTTCACTCTGCCTGCCTCTCTGCCTACTTGTAATCTCTGTCAAATAAATAAAATCTTAAAAAAAAAAAAGAAAGAAAGAAAGAAAGAAAGAAAGAAAGAAAGAAAGAAAAAGAAAACAAAAATAAAAACACCCCTTGAGTCCCAGAGTCAAGGGCAGCATTGTCAGCTATTTCTGATCCAACTCAATGCCCCTTTAGCCACCTTTCCATGATTATTGTAAGGGAAGAGCCCCCCGCCCCTGCTAACTAGACCACTCATCTTAGGTAAAGCCTCAAAGGGAATGAATTCAGTGTCAAAGTTCTAATTCTTTAGCAACTTTTTAGCTTTATTTTACTCATCTGTTCAATAAATATATATTAATTTCTTTTTTTTTAAGATTTTAATTATTTATTTGACAGAGAGAGATCACAGTAGGAGAGAGGAAGGGAAGAGATCACAGAGAGAGAGGAAGGGAAGCAGGCCCCCTGCTGAGCAGAGAGCCCGATGTGGGACTCTATCCCAGGACCCTGAGATCATGACCTGAGCCGAAGGCAGTGGCTTAACCCACTGAGCCACCCAGGCGCCCCTATATATTAATTTCTAATGAATATGACATAGTCCTTTCTCAAACAGCTCATAGTCAAGTAATGTAGACAGATGTAAACAAAATACTGCACTATAGTATCCTAAATCTTAAATATGAGCAAAAGAGAGAAGAAGCATGCTCAACTTTTATTTACGGTTTGGGCATAGAAAAGAGAGACTTCACAGATGAGAGAAAGAGCAGCAAGGGGAAGGAGTAAAGACCCATATGAATGTCAAGACCAATCTTGGCTTCTCTAATCTCTGGAATAAGAAGAAATCTCCGTGGAATGGTCTACAAGGGGCTGCAGTTGGGTCTTTCTCACAACAGAGCTAAGTTTTCCTGTGTCTTGCGGATGGTGATTACCTTCTGGGAAGAAATACAAATTCCTAGGGGACTAGAGAGTAACATGAGTCCAAGGTGGATATGGAATTGAGAGAATGTGATTTCTGGCTCCTCCCCAGACCACTGTGTTTTCTTTATTTTTAAAAAATATCTATAAATATTTATAAACATAAATATAAATATTCAAATATTTATAAATATATATGTATATATACATATATACACACTCATATAGATACAAAATTTGAAGCCTCTGGAACCCTGAGCTAAAGCAAACATCAATATTTATTTATTTATTTATTTGAGAGAAAGAGAGAGGGGGAAGTAGATGGACAAAGGGACAGGGAGAGAAAGAATCTCCAGCAGACTCCCTGCTGAGTGCAGAGTCTAAGATAGGGCTCCATCTCAGGACCTTGAGATCAAGACCTGAGCCAAAACCAAGAGTCAGACACTTAACCGACTGAGCCACCCAGGCATGCCCATGAACCACTGATTTTAAACACAAATCAAAATCAGAAATTGTTCTTACACATTGCCAAGGCCATGTGTTTCTTTCTGCTGTTTCCACACCAGCTACACTCATCTCCCTTTCATTCTTCCAACATGCTGTGTTTCTTATCCTCAGAGTTCTTGCATTTCCTGTTCCTTCCATCAGGAACACTCTTCCTTCCCCAACACTCTACTAAATTGCCAAGCACACTTTGTATCTCAGCTTCAACTTCATTCCCCTTGGAAGGTTCCCTGACCATATCTCTACTTCCCATCTGATTCCCCATTTACAAGTTCTCAGACCTCCCTGTTCTTTTATTCATAGCACTTAGGTTGTTTTTAATGATATATTTGGCTATTGTTTCCCATCTCACTAACTATGAAGCAGAGGGCAAAATATTAAACTGTTTTGCTCGCCACTGTATTTTGTTAATATGTATTTAGTCTCAATTTTATTTAACAAATAAGAATATATGCTTAAACCAATCTGAAAATGTTCTTTTGATACATTCCATTGTTGTGGCTACTTCAGTGGTATCCTTCATTTCTGAACCTCAACATAGACTACACAAATAAAATGTTTTAGTTATTTTCTATTGCACCTTCTAGTGTATAATCTCAAAAACCCAAAGGAAAAATATCTTTACTTATTTCAGAGTAAGGCATAAGGGAAAAATCTTTAATGTCCACTTTTTCATTTCTGCTCTTCTTTTGATGCCTCTAACTTGGCAGTTATAAAAATTTTCCTCTGAGAAAGAAAAGACCTCTGAGCCACAGGCCCTTCTAATGTGAGGCATAGGAAATTTCTGTTATAAACAGAGGAAACCGGATGTTTCCTCTTCCATAACTTCTAAGAAAGTTATTATAGCTAATATATATTCCCACCTAGGAATAAAAGAAATTTAATTACAAATACAAGAGAATATCTCATCACAGAAATTTATTTGCTTGATCTAGAGAAATAGACATTAAACAACATTCTTACTAACTTGACAGGAATATTTGCTGTTTGTACCTAATATAGATAAGTACATTTTAGTTATTGACAAGTCTACACTATTTCCTGCTAAGGCAGGTGATTTTATGTTTATCAAATACTTGAATTGGTAATGATAACTAGACATTGAGTCTTCTTACACCAATCAAAAAGCATTATAGTTGAAGACTTGCATAAGACTTTATAACTGTGGGTGCTTGAGTCTCTCCACATAATTTATATTCCAAATCAAACACTTTTGAGAGTGTAAGAGAATACTAAAAGTAATTAAAATCATATAACTTCTGAAACATTTAATTTTTTTCTTTAATTTTAGGAGAGTTTTAGTATATCGTGTATATATACATATAATTTTATGCCTATTTTCAAAAGTGTTTTCTTCTTAAAAGTAACATATTTATATAAATTAAATCAAAATGATATTTTATTATTTTTTTATCTTGACTACTTTGAATATAATATAAGCCAAACTGTCAGTTTCAGCTCTGAAATGTAGAACTAGGAAGTTGTCACTCTTATTTAAAAAAAAAAAAAAAAGTTGAATAAACTGAACATCAACTACTTTCTTAAACCCACCAGAGAACTGAGGTGGCATTGAAAACCATAATCCCCAAATCTGAAGAGATAGGAGAATCAAGAAGACCACAGCTTGGATCTACTTACCAACAGTGGAAATCACTAGAGACATAACTGGTAGAAACATTTGAATAATTATTTTGATTAATAACTGGATGTTGAGAAAGGTCTGGGATGAGAGTGAGAAAGTCCTGGAGGCCACAGTCTAGAAATGTTTCCATACTTGAGGATTTTACTTCCAGGCATCTCTCTAGGTTCTCATAGTGGAGATCCAAGAAGAACGGTAGGGGGAAAGACAGAAATCATTGTGAAATATGCCCACTACATTTTCCATAGCACAAACCCATTATATAGGGAAAAGATTTTACCAAAACCATCTTATCTGAGGGAAGGGTATTTCTCCGACTCCAACCTTCTGCATTACCTAAGGAGGAACACATACAACCACTGGAAAAACACTATGACTGTCACATACTCAAAATTGAGATTCAATGATAAGATTATAGGACATTTTCTATCTTCCACATCTCACCACCATATCAACAGAACCCTTGTATAACAATAGTACATCACAGCTGAAATTGCCACAAGATGCAAATTCTCCAGAAAGAGGTATACTTAGGGAAGTCCAGAGTCAAGAAGGAAGATAAAAACAAGAAACTAAAAGAATTTGAAGCCTCTGGAACCCAGAGATAAAGCAAACATCAAGCACAGTTCAATGTTTATCATAACATAAATTTTCACACTAAATGCCTATTTTTCTTCAATTTCTATTACCCAGTATAAGACATGCAGCTATTTCCAAAAGTTACAAGTCATGGTAAAATGCAAAAGAAAACAACAACAATAAAAGCAAATAAACAGAAAACTCCACAGTCTAAAGGAAAAAATCAAGCACCAGAAGGAGACTCAGATATGACACCAATGTTGGAATTATTAGAGCAAATATTTAAAAAATCAAAATTAGTATGTTAAGTGGTCTAATGGAAAAAGTAGACAACAAGCAAGAACAAATTGGTAATATAAACAGAGAGATGGAAATTCTTAAGAAATAATTAAAAGAAAAGAGTAGAAATAAAAATTAGGATAACAGAAATGAAGAATGACTTGGACTGATTGATTAGAACAGGACCTATCCAAGGAAAGAATCAGGGAACTTGAAGATAGGTTATTGGAATCTTTATAAACCGAAATGCAAAAACAAACAAAAAAAAGAATGAAAATATAGAATAGACCATTCAAGAACAATGGGAAAACTTCAAAAGATATAACATATTTGGAATACTAGAAGGGGAAGAAAGAGAACAGAAGAAACATTTGAAATTAAAATGGTTGAAAGCTTTTCAAAATTAAGGATAGCAAACCGCAGATAAAGGAAAAATAGGGAACACCAATCAGGATAAATACAAAAAAAAAAAAAAAAAAAAGACACCTGGGCATAACAATATTCAAACTGCAAAACTACAAAACAAAGAGGAAATCCTTAAAGAAACTGGAGAGAGGGTGGGCGGGAGGGAATATAAACTGTAGAAGAATAAGAATAAGAATTATACTGGACTTCTTATCAGAAACACACAAAAAGAGAGTAGAGTCAAATATTTACTGTATTAAGTGAAAAAAATCCACCCACCTTGAATTATATCCAGCAAAACTAATCTTTGTAAGTGAAATGGAAATACTTTCTCAAACAGGTAAAGTTGAAGAGATTAATTGTCAACAGACCTGTATAAGAAATGTATAAAATTCTTCAGAGAGAAAGAGAATAATATAGGTCAGAAACTTGGATCCACATAAATAAAGTGTTGGAAAAGGATAAAGGTTTTTTTAAAATTTTTCTTAGTGTAATTTATCTAAAAGATTTTTTTTCTTTAAAGTAACAATGTTAAAAGTATATTGAGTGAGTATAGTTATTGATAAATAATCTGAATGATACCAGTGTCATAGGGATAAGAGCAGGCTTTGGGAATATTCTGCTATAAGTCACCTATACTACATGTGAAACAGTCTAGTATTAGTTGAAAGGTAACTTTAAATGGTTAAAAATATATATTGGAAAGCTGAGGGCAACCCTAAATTTTTTTTTAACATAAGTATAACTGATAAGCTAGGATAGGAAATAAAATAGAATCATGTAGAATGCTCTTTAAACCCAGAGAAAGCAGAAAGCAGGAAAGGAAAAGAAATAATGGACAAATGTAATGAATAGAAAACAGTTGCAGACAGGGTGGCTGTTAACTGTATCAATAAATATATTAAATTGTATAAATACACTAATTAAAATACAATAATTATATGAATGGATTTTTTTTAAAAAACTCAATTGTATTTTATATACAATAATACAAATACAGAGGCTAAAGTAAAACAATGGAGAAAAATAGACAATGCTAACAGTAATCAAAGGGAAATTATAGTAGCTGTGTGAATCTCACACCAAGTGGACTTCAACATAAGGGATTTTATCAGGGATCTAGAAAGGTTTTTGACAATAGTAGGGTCAATTCTCCAAGAAGCATGACAATCCTAAAGGTGAATGTACAAAACAATAGAACATCAAAATAGGCAACACTGATTGAACCAAAAGCATAAATATACAAATCCACTACTGTTGTTAAAGATTTTATCATCTCTCATTTATTAATCCATAGATTAATCAGGCAGAAAATTAATAGGAATAAAATTGACCTGGATAGCACCACTAATTAATTTGATCTTATTGACATTTGTAGAATAATTTATCCAACAATAACAGATTACACATTCCTCTTAAACCCATGTGGACAATTTGCCAAGATAAACCACATTCTTGGCCACAGAACACACATTAACAAATTTAAAAGAATACAAATCATAGGACATATTTTCTCTGATCACAAAAAAATTAAACTAGAAGTCATTAACAGACAGATAGCGGGAAATTCCCCAAATATTTGGAAATTAAGCAACACATTTCCGAATATGATGGGTCAAAGAAGTCGCAAGTGAAATTTAAAAATTTTGAGTTAAGTAAAAGTGAAAATTCAGCTGTCAAAATTTGTAGAAGCGGGGTGCCTGGGTGGCTCAGTGGCTTAAGCTGCTGCCTTCAGCTCAGGTCATGATCTCAGGGTCCTGGGATAGAGTCCCGCATCGGGCTCTCTGCTCGGCAGGGAGCCTGCTTCCCTCTCTCTCTCTGCCTGCCTCTCCATCTACTTGTGATTTCTCTCTGTCAAATAAATAAATAAAATCTTTTTAAAAAAAATTTGTAGAAGCAGTGAAAACATGTTGAAAAAACATCAAAAATTAATGCAGAGAGCAACGAATTTGAAAGCAGGAAACAATCGAGAAAATCAACTCAAAAGCTGACCATTTGAAAAGATAAACAAAATTGATAAATCTCTCATCCAGGCAAATGAAGAAAAAAATAGAGAAGATACAAATGACTAATACCAGAAATGAGAGAAAGGTTATCATTACTGATCACATGGACATTAAAAAAAAAAAAAAGAAAAAGGAATATTATGAACAACCCCATGCCCAGTGATAAATGAAATGGATCCATTCCTTGAAAGACACAAATTACCAAAACTCACACAAGGAAAAATGAATAGTCTTATCTCTACTAAGGAAATTGCATAAAAAATGTAATAACTTTTCAGGAAACAAATCACCAGGCCCAAATGGTTTCACATACGAATCTGAAAAAACATTAAAGAAATAAATGATCATAATTTTCAACAATTCTCTTTTGGAAAATAGAAGCAGAGGAAATATCTCCTAACCCTTTTGAAGCCAGTATTACCCTAATATGAAAGCCAGACAAACATTACAAGAAAGAAAATGATGAATGAGTGCAAAGCGAGTGAGTGAGTAAGTGAGTGAGTATGCAAATTGAGCATGCTGAAGGGATTCTGGGAAAAAAGCAGGCTATCACATAAATATTAATACACTATGGAATTTAGTTAATAATAATTTGTCATTATTGGTTTATTAATTTTACCAAATGTACCCTACTAATGCAAGATGTTATTAATAAGGGACACTAAATGTAAGGTATATAGGAACTCTGTAATAACTTCTGTAGTTTTCTAGACATATAAAACTAGTTTTTAAAATAAGCTTCATTTAAGAAAATGTTTTGCTCTATGAAAAACACCACAAAAAGAATGAAAAGATGAGTCTTAAACTGGAAGAAAGTTTTTGTGAATCATATATCTGATAAAGGATTATGCTCAAGAATACAAGAACTTAAATCTCAAGAGTACAGAAAAAAAAAATTTTAATGGATAAAATATCTGAATAGACACCTTACCAAAGAAGGTATGCAGATGGCAAATAACCACATGCAAAAAGTGCTAAGCATTATTTGTTATGAAGGAATTACAAGTTAAAACATAAGGATACTAAGACACACATTATAGTGGCTAAAATCCAAAATCTGACAATACCAGTTGCTGGCGAGAGTGAAGAACAACATGAACTTTTATTTACTGCTGGTTGGAATTCATAACGGTACAGCCACTTTAGAAGGCAGTTGGGCAATTACAAAGTTAAGCGATCTAACCATGGACTCTAGTATTGTTTTCCTAGATATTTACTCAACTGAAATGAAAACTTAGGCATATCCAAAGAACTTCATATGAATGCTTATAGCTACTTTATTCATAATCACTAAAAACTAGAAACAACCAAAATGGACAGACTGCAGTGCATTTATATAATGGGACCTTATTCAGAAATAAAACTAATGAACTATCAAGCAAGCAAAAAAGGAATGGATGAATCTTAAGTGAAATGAAACAAGTCAGTCTGAAAAGGTTAGATATTGTATGATTCCAATCACATGACATTCTACACAAGGGAAAACTCTAGAAACAAGAGAAACGATAGTACTTTCCAGGGGAAGAGTTGAATAGGTAAAGCACAGGGGGATTTTTTTAGAGTTACTCTGTATGATATTGTAATGGTAAATACACGACACTATGCATCTGCAAATTTGTATTTCCAGTTTTCACTCTGTATTCAGAAATGCACAGCAAAAGTGAATCTTAATGCGTGAAAGATAAAACAAATTTGTTTAGGAGGATGGGGAATCCCAGGATGGACTGCACAAAGTGATGAAATTATCTAACTGCATTATAGATATATGAAAAGACCTCACTGAATGAAATCAGGGAAATAGCTGCTGGCCTAAGTAAATCTGGATATGAGTAGAATCTCTAAGATGAGGCAGGAGAAACTATGCACATTATATTCTAGCTGATAAAGTTGTTTCCTATTGGGGTAAAATTAATAATTCTGATTTTACCATACATGTACACTGGAATTGAGCAATAAAGCGAGTGGATAGCAAATACAGGGAGCCAGCTTTCTCACTGTTGGAGTGGGAAGTTACAGCTAAGCCAGAGAAAGAGACTAGAATGATCCACAGATCAGATTAAGAGTCAGAGATATCAGCGTGAACTCATGTTTAGCTTAATGTAGATACAGGTGGTTACATAGGGAAATATTAATAGATATAAGTACAGACAGTGGTTAAGATACATGCATATATTTCCATGCTATGTCAGCTCAGGAACCTAAAAACAATAACACCCTCCTTCAATGAACAGACCCAACACCAGATCTTGGTTCTTAATATCTTTCTTCAGTAAAAGCAATCAAGCCTCCTAGGGGATTACTGATTCCAGGATGGGGACAGGAAATATACAACATTATAACACTAGCTTGTATCACCTTCCACTGCTAGAAAATAAAAAGGTGCTCCAAAAACAAAACAATAGATATAAGTCAAAAGATAAAGGAGTCATTTGGAAGAGTTCTCAATGGCCAAAGCTGGAAAAACTTGAACAATTAAAAAAAGTAGTATTCGATTACAATCCCAAATATAAGAGATATCTGAGTCCACACTGACATACACAATTGATTGAATAAATGGGTAAATGGAGAAGAGACAAATTTCTCCTGCAGATGAGTTTCAAATAATCAATGTGGACACTCCAGCCTCAAAGAAATGCAGCCTAATGTCCCACTACATAAGTATGAGCTGCAGCCTTCCTTCTACACTGTATGGCAAGGAGAGGGTATAAAAGGAATAACTTTTAAGCACAGAAACGGACAAACACTACCTCAACCTCAGTCAAGATTATCATCAACACTAATGTCACGTTGATAATGTGCATCCTTGATATAATGTGATGCCAATGGCACTTTGTGCCTGTGGTCTTTCCAAAAACATGTAAGCTCAGTCTAACCATGAGAAACACATCAGACAAATTCCAACGGAGAAACATCCTACAAATTACCTAACCAGTACTTGCCAAAACTGTCAAGGTCATTAAAAAAAAAAAAGAAAGAAAGTAAGAAGTGGTCACAGCCAAGAGGAACCTAAGGAGGCATTACTAAATGTAATGTAATATCCTAGAACAGAAACAAAAAGGCAGTTAAAAGACAAGAAACTCCTAATAATTTACAAATTTTAGTTAACAAGAAAGTATCTGTTTATCTATCTATCTAATATCTAGTGTATAGATATACTTTTTTTTTAGGTGGTGGGTGGGGTCAGAGGGAGAGAAGGAATATTAATCAGGCTCCACACCCAGTGTGAAGTTTGACGTGGGGCTTAAGCTCACAACCCTGCGATCACGACCTGAGCCAAAATCAAGAGTCCAACACTTAACCAAGTGAGCCACCCAGGCTCCCCATTTAAGTCAATTTTGTGTAACTTTGTTTCTATTATTATGTTCCCAGGTAATTTTTTTAAACAATTTACCTATTCAGTATGTTATTTCTATATTTAATTCCTTACAAAATTGCATATAATCCTTTTCAAAGTAGCAATTTCTAGGCTGAGCATATGTCTTTAACAGCAAGTGCCTTTTATGTGCTCTTTAATAGGAAGATGCCAGTTATACTGCATTTGAAAAGGGAGATGAATTATCACTGATTGTCTTTTTGACATGTTAAAATGAAAAGTCTTTCTTTTGCTGTAGAATATCCAATACTACAGGGCAGCATAGCGGGAGCTGTAAGCACAAAGGAAAGTCTGTCAAATCAGTTCCAGATTAGTGCAATGCAACTATTAATAATAACACTGCACTTTTAAAAAATGAGAACCCTATATTGACATGAATCCAGTTGCGACAAAGGGATTATAAGAATAAACAGGAACAGTCATAGGTCATGTGGGACACTCCTGCGTAAACCTGTACTTGTGGTTTTCCTATGTACTACTTTCTAATTAATGCTACAAATGGACTCTCATTGGCAAAGTCAATAATATACAAGCTAAGTGAACTGCCTAATATCATACAGACATTTTCCACTCTTCTCTGAGCAAACCCTAATTCTCCAAGGTGGGGCTTGAGGCTTAATCTCTAAATAACTTTGTGTCTATCACAGGGTTATATTCTAGTTGTCTGATGCCAACTCTGAGAGTAAGAGAATTTTACCTGTAGAATATTTTTTTTTTTTTTTTTTTTTTTTTTTTTTTTTAAAGATTTTATTTATTTATTTTACAGAGAGAGATCACAAGTAGGCAGAGAGGCAGGCAGAGAGAGAGAGAGGAGGAAGCAGGCTCCTGCTGAGCAGAGAGCCCGATGCGGGACTCGATCCCAGGACCCTGAGATCATGACCTGAGCCGAAGGCAGCGGCTTAACCCACTGAGCCACCCAGGCGCCCTACCTGTAGAATATTTTTAACAAATGCCTCTAAGGAGACATTTGTAAAACTAGTGAAGGTAGTAGTATCTTCCAGGACAAAAGAAAACTGGGACTCATCAAATTTATATACCAACTGATAATAACTGTTTTTGTGCTCATTACATAATAAATGTTTTTAAATAAATATATGTTTTATGAGAGTGCATTACATTATGACCTGTGGTAAGGTTGTAGAAAAATGGCTAATCTCCACCTATCTCAAAAAAAGAATCTACGAGATGTGCATGATCAAGAAGCTTTGTGTTGTTTACAACAATGGTTTTTTATTAAAAGAAGTAAGCTTTCTTATAAATATTAAGCATATGAAGCTAAATCCACAATTTTTTTAATTTTAATTTTTTTTATTACAGTCAGTTAACCAGCATGTAGTACATCATTAGTTTTGGATGTGGTGTTCAATGACTCATTAGTTGCATATAACACCCAGTGCTCATCACAACACATATCCCCCTTATTACCCATCACCAGGTTACCCGATCCCCCCCCCTCCTCCCTTCTGTAACCCTCAGTGTGTTTCCTGGAGTCCAGAGTCTTTCATAGTTTGGCTACCTCTCTGATTTCTTCCCTTCCCCTGTGGTCCTCCACACTATAATAGTTTTTAATAACATTTCCTATCTGAATAAATAACATAACAATATATTTGAATATAGGATTTATTCATCCAGCTGAAGCTTAGAGATTGTGCTGTTAAAATGCCTCATATAAAGTTTCAAGAATAGAATTAAAAATATCACAGGAATAAAATCTCACCTACACATATTGCAGTGTCTTAAATCTTGTGTATAATTAAGCTCAGTAAAACACTTATGATCTATTTACAACACATGTGCACAACTTATTTTTTGCATTAACTACAGTAGAATATACTTGGACATTCTTGAATTTTTAGCTACAGTTGTTATGAAGCAATTTTTACACTTTCCAAGTATGAACAGATATACGACAAATGCAAAAGGGTATAGAATTTTTAAGTGCTTAAAATTTTACTTATTCCTGCTTCAAAACTCTTATTCCGTTCTCAACAATAGCTGTTGGAAACTGACATGATGCACTTTCAGATGGCAGACAAAAGAATGGTACTGATGGACAACTTTTTTTTTTTATTTTAAGAGAAAGAGAAAGGGAGAGGGAGAGTGACACAGAAGGAGACAGAGAGAGAGAGAGAGAATCTCAAGCAGGCTCCACACCCAGCCCAACAGCAGACTCAATCTCAGGACCCCAAAATCATGACCTGAGCCAAAATCAATACTTTGACACAAAATTGGCTGAGTCACCTAGGTGCCCCTGATGGACCTCTTTAAAATCGCTGTCTAAAGATTTAAATTGTCTGTCAAGGCAGGGAAAATACCCTGGGTGATACTATAATAACAGATATATGTCATTAGATATGTGTCCAAACCCATGGAACATGTAACACCAAGAGTGAATCCCAGTGAAACTATGCACTTTGCAGTGGCAATGTTCCTTGATCAGTTATAAGAAATGTATCACTGGGGAGGGGCATGTACCCCACGGGGGAGTCTATGCATGCGGAGGCGCAAAGGGCATATGGAAAATCTCTGGGGATTCCTGGGTAGCTCAATTGGTTAAGCACTGGTCTTTTGATTTTGACTCAGATCATTATCTCGGGTTTGTGAGATCAAGCCCCAGGTCCGGTTCCGTGCTCAGTGGGGAGTCTGCTTGAGATTCTGTCTCTCCCTCTCCTCTGCCCCTTCCCCTGTTTGCTCTCCCTCTCAAATAAATAAATAAATCTTTAAAAATAAAAATCTCCATACCTTCATTTCCACTCTGCTGTGAGCCTGAAACCATTCTAAAAAAACAGTCTTTAAGAAATTAGTTTTAGGGGCATCTGGGTGGCTCAGTGGGTTAAGCCGCTGCCTTCGGCTCAGGTCATGATCTCAGGGTCCTGGGATCGAGGCCCGCATCGGGCTCTCTGCTCAGCAGGGAGCCTGCTTCCCTCTCTCTCTCTCTGCCTGCCTCTCCATCTACTTGTGATTTCTGTCTGTCAAATAAATAAATAATATCTTAAAACAATTAATTTTAAAAATTATCACACTTAAATTCTAAAATATTAAAATTTTCATAAAAGATCACAATGCTTAGCTAAACAAATGCAGGTTAGATAATGTTGCTAAACATAAACGTCTTCTTTGTTTAAATCTTATGCAAAATTAACATATGAGACAAAGGCATTTATTACTTGGAAACAAAATTGTTTACATTTTAAAGACTGAATTTGAGAGGGTCTATCTATGGAAGACATTTTTTGGATCTAGTGATACATGTAATCTCTGAGGCTATACTTTTGCAATAGTGATGTTCCCTTTACGCCCAAAATGTCAGCATTTGACAATATGACTGCCAGTTGTTAAGGGATTTGTCATAAACCCATTTAAAATTCTTCCAATCGTATAAAACCAGTCAACTTAAAATTGTTTAAGCCAACTGAAGACAACCTATTTGAAGGCTCTATTTTTTTTTTTTTAAAGATTATTTATTTGAGAGAGAGGAAGAGCAGAGGGAACAAGAACATGGGCAGAATAGAGAAGAAGAGGAAGAGGGAGAAGCAGACTCCCCACTGAGCAGGGAGCCCAATGCAAGGCTTGATCTCAGATTGCTGAGATCATGACCTGAGCCGAAGGTACACACTTAATCAACTGAGCCACCCAGGTGCCCCTGAAGACAACCTATTTAGAACAAAGTTTATTCTTGGAAAAATAAGGTTTTTTGTGGGATTCATTTTTTCATTTAAAATTAAAATAACATTTTTGAATCTCATGGGGAAAATTATGTACAGATTATTTTATGGTACAGATTATTTATGGTACAGATTATTTGTACTTGATTACACAACATTTCAGTGAGGAAACGTGTACTGCAATTTAGCCAGACAACAAAGAATTAACTTACTCTCTTTTTCAGAAGTAGATCCCATGGAAGCTGTTTTCTAATCCCTTATTTAGAATTCTAAAGTTCACAAAAATATCTTTACTGACAGAATTTGATTTTATCCTTGAGGCAATCTTTTGAAGTAAATGTTATCATGTTCTCTACTTTATATGTGGAGAAAAAGAGGCTCAAATAGTGACCAGTTCGTGGAAACTAAAGAATGAAGGTGTCTAATAGTTTGTTGTCCTCCGCACCATGTTTCCTGAGTTCCAGTGGTGTACCCTTGCTGTGCCCCGGCTCTAGGGACAAACAAGAGATGCTACTTGACCTTTCCACAATCTATGTCTCTCTATCCCACAACTAAGGATATTCTTTATTCTGGACGGGGACAAGCACAGGGGTGGGCCATTGTGCAAGTCGTGCTAATACCAGTTCCTTTGGTGATAATCAGACAGGCTGCCAGAACATGCCTGCTCCTTCCCTTATCGCCCTGCGCAGGCATCTGCAGGGCTAATGTGGTGACCTCATGTTTCCATGTGGCCATTCTATTCCCATGCCTTAGTCCTGTGCTTGGGTCACATAGGCACATGAATCTCATAGGCTAGCCTTTCTCCACTAGTATTCCATGCAAGCCCTAGTCTCCAAAGAATGTTCTATAACTAATATCATTCTCCATGCCTAGGAAAGATCATTCATTACATACCATGGATAATTCAAGGCCTCACCATTTAATTTTGTCCTAGTTCCAATTGAGAAAAGCTGATGTAGGTTCTCTGTTCTTTAGTCAAACTGGTGTCAAGACAACACTGGGCTTGGGTGCTTGAGTGGCTCCATTGGTTAAGCATCTGCCTTGGGGGGCCGCCTGGGTGGCTCAGTGGGTTAAACCTCTGCCTTCGGGTCATGATCTCAGGGTCCTGGGATCAAGCCGCACATAGGGCTTTCTGCTCAGCGGGGAGCCTCCTTCCCCCTCTCGCTCTGCCTGCCTCTCTGCCTGCTTGTGATCTCTGTCTGTCAAGTAAATAAATAAAATCTTAAAAAAAAAAAAAAGCATCTGCCTTGGATCATGATCCTGGGGTTGTGGAATCCAGGCCACATCAGGCTCCCTGCTGAGAAGGGAGTCTGCTTCTCCCTCTGACCCTCCCCTTTCTCATACTCTCTGTCTCAAACATATAAAATCCCAAAACAAAAATACAAACAACAACAACAAAAAACCTGGGCTTACCTTTAACTTTTTGTTTGTTAGTTTTGTTTTGTATATGTCAGGACAGGTAGAAAAAAAAAGATTACAAATTTTTAGAAAACTAGACATGATTTTGAAATGGCAAGGTTCATGTGAAGGAGATGAATATGTCCAGAGAGTTTTGCAAATCTGTTTTATTTCCTTTTTAGTTCTCATGTGTCATACATCTTATTTTATAACTTTCCCCAAAGCATTGTACAGACTATGGTTTTTTCTAAGAATATTGAATCCCATGAGCCTTGAACTTGTTCCTTTCTCTGTGCCCTCTGATGGCATATGCAGAAACATTTAGTGACACTTTACTCAGCATGGGTTCTGAACAACTGTTGTCCACAGACTTCTTGCTTTGGTTTTATTCCAAAAAATTATCTAAATAATTAACTACATATTTATAATGGCAATATTATTATACCTGATAATTGTGCTCCCATTTCCACAGGAGGACTGTTGCTAATACTAGAGGAAATAGTTCTTTCAAAATCTGTTAAGTGGTTTAAAAAACAACTGTAGCTTAAAAACAATAATAATCTTTGACCCAACAGTTATATTCCTGGGAATTTATCTGCATTAATTACTCATGAGTAAAGACATATTTGGAGTAATTAATACTAAGGAGAATGTAATCTCATTTTAAGAAGGGAAATATGGTTTTATTTCTGCATTATTTGAAGTTTTATGGTAGGCATGTGAATGAATAAAATAGTAAGGATATATATGCCAAAATATGATACAGGTTTGTTCTGAATGGTGAATGTTCCATGAGATTTTAATTTTTATTTTTAAGTTTCTCTCTATTGATCATTTTTTTCCTCCAAAAGTTTTGTGTTGCATTATTATTAAATAATAAATGAGTGTTACATTGAAATTCAAGGTGTTACTGAAATGCTGGCATAGCCAAAATATATTATCACAGTTACAGAATCTCAGAGATGGATGGGGTACAGTTGGATCTCACCTTTCCTAAGTACCTTCCCAGTACAACCCAGCAGTCCTGATAGCATCTGTTGGTATTACTTCCAGTGAAAAACATCATAGGTTCTGTGCTCTTCCATTATGATTTTGGATTATGATTTACTGTATGAGAGATTTTTCACTTTGGTGGGAACCACTTTGTCTGGAGAGGCTCTTGAAAACTAATCATCTCAATAAAAATAATCAGAATTTAAGTTGGAATGCTTTTGTATATAACGAAAGATATTAAAATGATCAAAAGCAATTTAGGTAACCAGTTTTGGCTTTTCCATCCAACTTAATGTTTCATTGGCATATACAGTTGCCCAATATTTAAAGGGTTAATATAAGTACTTAAAAGTTGAACAAGAGAAAGTTCAAAATTTTACTTTAACAGAAGTGACCATTTTACCACAACTCAGATTATAAAATCAACTGTTTGACCATGCCTCCTATTTAAAATGCAAAGAAAAATGCTAGCAGCCAAAAAACACAAAAACAACAAAAACAAAACAAAACAAAAAAACAATGTGGGCGCCTGGGTGGCTCAGTCGCTTAAGCGTCTGCCTTCTGCTTAGATTATAATCCCAAGATTCTTGGATCGAGTCCCTCATTGGGCCCCTGCTCCACGGGGAGTCTGCTCTGTGTGCGCACGCTCTCCCTCTCTCTAATAAATAAATAAAATTTTAAAATAAATGAAGAAAATTAAAATTTTTTTTAAATGTGAAAGAGATGAATTATTAATCTGGCTTTCTGATAATACATTAAAGGAATATGCTTTTAAGTAAGAACTATTAAGAAAACTATTATAACAGAGAAAAAAATTAAAAGCTTACTTCGAAGATAATTGCAAAAATAGTTTTAAGAAATAAGTAGCTAGGGGCACCTGGGTGGTTCAGTTGATTAAGTATCTGTCTTTGGCTCAGGTCATGATCCTAAAGTCCCAGGATCAGGTCCCACGTTGGGCTCTCTGCTTAGCAGGGAGTCTGCTTCTCCCTCTGACCTCTCCTCTCTCTTCCTCTCTCTCTCATTCTCTCTCAAATAAATACATAAAATCTTAAAATAAAAAAAGAAACTAGTAGCTAAAGAGCATTCTGGAAAAGCTTTAATGAAGTTTAATGTTTTATTGGTGAAAATGTTAATTAAGTAGACAAATATATAGATGTATGTATATATATACATATATGTTATAGACAATGGGGTTATAAACATTAACAGAAAGTTACATATATAGGCATATATTGAATTACATAATCACATGTAATATGTTTTATACATAGTATGTGGGATGAGAGAGAGAAATAGATGTAGAAAGGGAAAGAGAGACAAACTGGCAGACATACACACAGAGTGAGCTGTGAGCCCAAAAGGAGATTTATAACAAGTAGTTTGAAAAAGAAATATCAGTCTATGGTAAACACAGTACCACTAAGATTTCTTTACAATATTCAAAGATTAACAGATGTGGTAAAATATACATATTATAAATAGATATATATAGAAACAGTCCTATCCTGATGCACAAAGAAACACATCAATATAAGTGGATGCCTAAGAATAAACCAAATTTTGTTGCATACAAATTCCTTTGCCAGGATTTCCCTGGTTCAGTCTGGTTAATTAAAATTTTAGGAATTTTTAAGCAACTTTATTCCTAAAGGAAATATATAAAAAAATTGTTTGTTTTTAAATAATACAAAAAACATATGCCACAAAATAAAATTCAGGCCCAAGATTTGACACTGTTGCAATTTTTTTTACATTTTAGTAAAACTGAAGTTATTATTCATTTTTCACCTTGAATATATATTTTTAATAAGAAATATATTATAATAATTAATGTGTTCATATTAAGTAAAAATTGCTCTTTTCCTCATTTTTAAATTTTGTAACTTGTTTATTTGAAGCTGATTAATTTCTTTAGAATTATAATACTCTGGGAGAGTATCTCTTAGAACGACATTGATCTTTCCAATAAAATAACAAACTAAATCCACTAAGAAGGAAAAAAATAAGGAACATGTTTTATTTCTATTGTTTGTATATAGCACAAAATGCAGTGATAATTTTATGAGACTATCAATACTACAAATGCATAAAATAACTATTATCACATTATCACAACATGATACAGAGATGAATAGGATACAGTTAGATGTCATCTTTCCTAAATTCCTTGTTTCTTGTGTTTATGACAAAATCGTTCTGGAACCCTCTGCCAAACCTTCAAGCAAATTAGAGTTTACATGAGAATTTTCCAACTGTTAATTCTGTCATACGGGGTTGAATTGTAGCCCCCCAAAGATAGGTCTACCTGCAACCTCAGAATGTGACCTTATTTGGAACAAGGGTCTTTGCAGATATAATTAAGATATGGATTGTGCTGCTGCCTTTGGCTCAGGTCATGATCTCAGGGTCCTGGGATCGAGTCCTACGTTGGGCTCTCTGCTCAGCAGGGAGCCTGCTTCCCTATCTCTCTCTCTCTCTGCCTGCCTCTCCATCTACTTGTGATTTCTCTCTGTCAAATTAATAAATAAAAACTTTAAAAAAAAAAAAAAAGATATGGATCTCAAAATGAGAACTTCCCGGAATAGGATGGGCCCTAAATCCAGTGAAAAGTGCCTTTATCAGCAACAGAAAAGTTGATGACATGGTGACACAGGGGGGATGCCAGTAAGATGGAGACAGTGATTGAAGTGATGGCAGCAAAAAAGCCATGCAAGGCTAAGCATTGCTCCTTCCTAGCCAGAAGAAGCTCTGAGAGAGGCATGGAAGGAGTTCTCCCTCAGAGCCTACCCGCCAACACCTTGACTTTGGACTCTTGGCCTCTTGAACCATGGACTTCAAACACAGAAAATCCCATTCTCCAGAGACCATTGTTCCCTGTTTCTCCATCCTCCCTTTCCTCAGATCCATTGACCACAAAGCCCCAAATCTCTATGAGCCACGTTTATGTAGCGTTTGGAGCTGCTGCTAATCTCACTTCATTTAACTGCTGAAACCATAGACAAGAACAATATGATGATTTTGACATTGTAGAGATGGAAGAAGACGTCCTGAGTGGAATGGAAGATGAAAGAACCCTCCATGATAAGACTGGAGAGATGGCAAATTAAGGAAGGATTCCAAATTTGAAACATCTGACAGTCTGGAAGAGCACGTGGGTGACGTGAGCAGAGGGTTGTGTTCAATAAGTATATCCTCTGACAATCTTACCACACTGTAGGGAGTGGAAGGTGGGGGGCACAGGAGTGCTAATGGGGGAAGGAGATAGAGAAAGTTGGCCCAGATAAGTTCTTGCTTTATGTCTATCATCCCAACATAATAATTGTTAGTAACCTCTTCATTCTCATAAATGACTCAGTTTAGACAAGTAATCCTGCCAACCTAGGACCTATCACCACTTCTGTTTTTAAATAATTTAATATAGCCAAGATTTCTATTTACTAATTATAACTGCCTCTTTTACTCATTTTCCATACAGAAATGCCAGTTCAAGTTTATTACCAAATATGTTAAATTATTTTGCATTATAAATTATTTCCTGGGGCGCCTGGGTGGCTCAGTGGGTTAAAGCCTCTGCCTTCAGCTCAGGTCACGATCCCAGGGTCCTGGGATCGAGCCCCGCGTCGGACTCTCTGCTCAGCGGAGAGCCTGCTTCTTCCTCTCTTTCTCTCTGCCTGCCTCTCTGCCTACTTGTGATCTCTGTCTGTCAAATAAATAAAATAAAATCTTAAAAAAAAAATTATTTCCATATTTCAGCTGATAGTTTTAGAGACCATTCTAGGGCGCCTGGGTGGTTCAGTGGGTTAAGCCGCTGCCTTCGGCTCAGGTCATGATCTCAGGGTCCTGGGATCGAGTCCCGCATCGGGCTCTCTGCTTGGCAGAGAGCCTGCTTCCTCCTCTCTTTCTCTGCCTGCCTCTCTGCCTACTTGTGATCTCTCTCTGTCAAATAAATAAATAAAATATTTAAAAAAAAATAATAAAGACCATTCTAAATCTAGAAGGAAAAATTAAGACAGCAATTTTACTACTATTATTATGTTTTTCTATCTAGCAAACAGTTGTTCTTTAGCATACCAAATTTCTAGTTATTTTAATTTACCGATTTTAACACCCAAAATAAAATAGTCATTATTTGTAGAAGAAACACATATAAATAATAAGATAAAGATGCTCTTGCTGCTCCACTATGATTAAAATAATTAATTTTGAGTTTCTGGGTGGCTCAGTGGGTTAATGCCTCTGCCTTCAGCTCACATCCTGATCCCAGGTTCCTGGGATAGAGCGAAGCATCGGGCTCTCTTCTCAGGAGGGAGCCTGCTTTCCCTCCTCTCTCTGCCTACCCCTCTGCCTCCTTGTAATCTCTGTCTGTCAAATAAATAAATAAAATCCTTTGCTGGGGGGAGGGGGTTTGGGAGAAGGGGGTGGGGTTATGGACATTGGGGAGGGTATGTGCTTTGGGGGGTGCTGTGAAGTGTATAAACCTGGTGATTCACAGACCTGTACCCCTGGGGATAAAAATATATGTTTATAAAAAAATAAATACTTAATTTTACTTGATAATTCATCAAAACTTCCTGGACATTGGCTATTTACTTTCCATGGCCTCTAGGATAAAATAACTATTCTGTAAAAGTAACAGTCTCAGTTGGTTCTTATGTATTTGTTTACTTTTATTTATTTATTTATTTATTTTGCTTTTTAAAAAGTTTTATTTATTTATTCAACAAGAAGAAAGAAAGCACAAGCGGGGGTGGGGGGGTGGTAGGCGGGGAGGCAGAAGGAGAGGGAGAAGCAGGCTCCCTGTTGAGCAAGGGGCCCATGCAGGACTTGACCCCAGAACTCTAGGATCATGACCTGAGCTGAAGGCAGGCACTCAACAGACTGAGTCAGCCAGGCATCCCCGGTTCTTATATATTTGATCTCTATCTTAGATAACAAATATATGGGGAAAGCAGACAGAAAATATTTGGAAATTCTTAATAAAATTTGTTTAATTACATAAAACCATAATTAAAATGTGTGAATGTATTTGTGAATTTTCTTAAAGGTTTTGCCTTGCCTTCTTGGTTCCCTTTGTTATGATCATCCAACATAATTATGCATGCCTTTCAAGCAGGTCCAATTTCTTTGTTCTTTCTATTATTATTGTTATTGTTTGGTAGGTTATCATCACATTAAGAATTTTGTCTTTTTTTAAAAAAAAATACATCATGAATCTTTAAAAAAGAATCTGAATCAAGTGTGAAGCATTTTCTGAAATTTGAAAATACAGATCTTAGAAAACTTCAGTAAATACAATAATAATGCGATCTAAATCATCCTTCATCCTTCTATCCATTCAATAAATGAGGATACTTAGGAGTTCCTATTCTGTTCCAGGCACTATACTGGATACTGTATGACTTCATAAAGTTACTTAACCTCTCTGAGCTTCAATTCCTAGTCTATAAAATTGGAATAAAAATTTACACTTCCACCTAGAAAATTATCAGATAGCCCCAAATTCTCAGATTCAAATATCATCAACTCTTTGAAATTGTTCATGACCCTTCATTGGTTATTAAAGCACCCTCTGAACATTTCTATCATAGCATTTGTATTCCTGTATTGCAATTATTTTTCTTTTTTCTTTTAAAGATTTTATTTATTTTTTCGACAGAGAGAGATCACAGGTAGGCAGAGAGGCAGGCAGAGAGAGAGGAAGGAAAGCAGGCTGCTTGCTGAGCAAAGAGCCCGATGTGGGGCTCAATCCTAGAACCCAGGGATCATGACCTATTTTTCGATTTTCCTTTCCATTTTTAAACCATAAACTCCTGGAGGGCCATAATTAGATCAGGTTTTTGGGGTGCGGGATAATTCCCAACAGTTAGGTCAATAGGCAACTAAAGACATATTATTGAATCAGGTGAAAGAATCAATCAATTAGTTGAAACATTATCATTAATGGCATTAGTTTATCTCCTGAAATGGTAGAATGTTTCAATATATGAACTTAATGAAAAAATCTGAAATACAGTGGATTAAATTAACATTCCTATTGCTCTTGATGCTTTAAAAGTTCTTGGTATACCAGCCAGCTCATTCAGGCATGCCTATAGAGCTGCCTTTTCTCTCAGCCTCAACTCTACCTCTCCTCAGTGCTCTCCTCTGACCTGCCCGCCCGCTCTTTCTTTCTTTCTTTTTCTTTCTTTCTTCCTTTCTTTCTTTCTTTCTTTCTTTCTTTCTTTCTTTCTTTCTTTCTTTCTT